>NC_079165.1:107407142-107609642 GCF_947568905.1 Ostrea edulis
CACTATAGATGCCTGTTTTACAATTAAACATGGAAAAGTAAACTTTGAATTAATGCTAGATGGTCAAAATGATTATTACTACGTGCAAAGTTTTATTAAATGATTTATTATTAAATAATAACTATGATATTTACTTCTATTTCAGAGTTACCTCCACATGGCCCAGGAAGAGTGAAGAGAAACCATTCTTCTATCCCCATCTCGCGGCGAATCAGTCCTCATTTCCGGTTGAGCCGGTTGAATCGTCCTTTCTGGTCAAATCAACAGAACGACAAAGTTGGACGTTTAATGCAGTTTCTCCAAGGCAATTTTCCGCGGAATCTTAATATGGTCAGACAACAAAACATCATTGTGCAAAGGAAACAGTCTCCCGAAAATTCACCGGCCCTTCAAGGGTCTACCACTACAGCACCGGTCATTCAAGGGTCTATTACCACAACACCGGCCCCTCAACCGTCTACTACTACAACGATACCATCCACTGAAATCCCTATCTTTAAATTGCCGACCACATTAATTCCTATATTCGCTCTTTCAATCACTGCTTTTCCTAGACTTAAATTTCTAGCCAATAAAGAGCCAACAAAGACCGTTCAAACCACATCAAATCAATTACCAGCAGTTCGGCCGGTGAATTCAGTCGGTATGAATGGAATCCAAAGAATTGACAGTTCTAAAAATGCCACCAAGTTACACAGGGACGTGCCTACACAACACGTGGACACGTCCTTAGTCTCCCCTAGCGGGAGTCTTATATTAAGAGTCTTTAATAATTACTTAGTGTTTCATAAAGCTCAAAGAAAAACTACAACACAACCCCCGCTTTCAATTACTGACAGCATTGCCACAACTACGGACAACAAAGTCACCAGAACTGACACTACCACAATAATAAGCACAGCAGCCACTTCTGCAGAAACAACTTCTACTTTAAAACCGACTAGAACAATTGTTACACCGAGTGTAGTGGACGGACCTAAACCCCTTGTGAATATTGTGCGCAATGTAAGTGAAGTGTTCTGCAAAATATGTGCGACATTTGGACACCAGTGGAAAGAATACTGCGAGAAAAAGAACTGTATGATTCCACCAAAACCAGTCTCCTTATAGCAGGAAATTGGTTTTTAGACATGTAATTTTAATGAATATCTTGATGCATTATGTGGACTCAAGTTCCCGTCACTCCTCCGAGCGGTCACGGGGAATTTCGCTTTAGCTTTATGTATTATCCCAAACGAAATCCAGCTGTTGCTTTTATTTATCCAAAGTATTGTTAATTTATGAATAAAATAAAAAAAATCTTACCATAAAAATATCAAAAGAATTTTTTATTATTTGTGTAACATGGCTCTAAGTGATGACCTAGTTAACATTTTCTTCTTTAACGTGTGGTTTTAATTTTTTCTTTAATCATTAGTTGAGGGATCTGCTGTGGTTTGAAATAATGATTGGCTAACCAAAACATAGCATAATTAAACCACGTATTAATGAATACACTCCAGGCGTAACGATACATGTGGTCCTGACCTTAGGAAATGTACGGTATCTGAGGAAAATCCCATATATTTTCTGCGACTTTATCGTTAAGCTAATATATTCCCGTTTGATTTAAATCTTTATTATATATTTTTTTGAAAAATACCTTTACTTGTAAAGTAAATATATATGTACTTAGATATATAAAGTATATATCTTTAATTTTCTTTTACCTTGGAGGGGTTTTATACACCTAATGAAAATCTATGCCGTTCAAAACTTTATCTTACAGAAACATTACTTATCATTTCATAACAATAGGACAGCGACGAATGTGTAGTTTATCAGAATTTCTTGTGAATCCAGAAATAAGAGGTTTGACTATCTCTATAAATAATTAAAACTTCTATATTTAGACTATTGAATTTTTGTCTACCAAGTATTTGAATGATCATAATTCCTCCGGAATACTTAGTAGTTAGGGCGATTTGCAAATCACAATGACAACGAGAGAGTCGGGATATTATGTAAAAATTTACTTTGATAATACGCCAAATGATATTGATCGATGGTAACGATGATGCCCGACGATGGTAACGATGTTTCTATGAAATAAAGAATGATATCAATGATGTCTCCCGATGCTTTCTGGTGATATCGTTGATGTCTCACGATGGTAACGATTATGTCCTCTGGTAGTTACGACAATGTTTTCCGAATGTAATGGTGATGTCCAATTGTAAGGATTATGACTTCCGAGGGTAACCTTTCTATGCTATCAAAGTATCGATGATACCTTCATGTGTGACGATGAGATCCTCCGACGATGATGATGACGATGGTGTTCTTCGATTGTATGGATGGGGTTTGATTGATTGTTTGTTTTACGCCCTGTCGTGAATTTTTCACTCATATTGAGACGTTACCAGCTGTATGTGAAGTACCACAAATTTAGACCTATGCTTAGCGCTCAGGGCCTTAGCAATGAGGGTTCTCTAATTTGTCAACGCCTGCCACGACACGGGACCTCCGTTTTTAAGGTCTTATCCGAAAGAACCGTGACTCTCACTTCTAAATGCCGAGCGTTTGGCATAGGAGCAATCACTACCTATGCTAGCGTCATAGGTTTGACACAGCCATGCACGGGGCTAGAACTCACACCACCCCGGTTACGAAGCGAACGTTCTACCACTGAGCTACCACGGCCAGTTGTAAGGATGATGTCTTGCCTTACAAGGATAGTGATGATGCTGTCCGATGGTAACGATGTCCTTGTCAAAGAAAAATAAAACATTTCCTTTTGATAAATCAAATTGAAATTAAAAGTAAAAGACAAAGAAATATTTCAAAATAAACTCGTAGCCTTGAAAGACATTTTTCACAAATATGATTTGTAATTTCCTTCACCAGACAACTCGTTTTATGAATAAGCTTTTGATATCATATATGTACAAGTGTATTTGTGAAATCTGATGCGTTATCTTATCTAAAGCTTTCAAATCTACTGGATTGTTTTTCTTATTTATTTCCTACCTGGATGAAATACTGAAACAAGGCAATACTTATCAAACTTTTATCTGAGGACCAGCGCAGATATTCTATTAGACCTTTTTACCATAAAACCCTGATTGAAGGTCAGCATATGACTTTCTTAGTATTATAAAAAAATTCTAAAGGTTAGCGTACCCGATTTCTTCTTTCAATATTCAGTACCAGTTTAATAATAGATTTAACCATTGTCATATTTAAGGAGTAGTGGTTATAGAGGTACGTAACCTATTAAACGAAATTTACCATGCAACAAATGAAAACAAAGAATAATACTCTCATCGTTATAACGCATGTTTATGGAACTGGCGTGATTACAGCATGATAATTCTGATGTCTAAAAATTCTTGTGTCAAACATATTGTTAAAAAAAGAGACAAAAAAGACGGAAATTGCAATCATTTTCTTCTGAACGCCTTTCACCTCAGCTGTTATTAATTATTACTATTATGGTTAAGAATCAAAAGCATAATATTGTCACAACTATTTATGGTCTAGGAAAATTCCGGAATTAAAAAAGGTCAGTATACAACTACAACTTGGGTCAAAGTTACAAAGCTCCTCCCCGTTCTTTAAAATTTAATTTAAACTTTCTCTAAAATCTTTTGTTTGAATTCCCTTGCCCATAACCCAAATAATACTTATCATTGTTATGCATGTAAATGTTATTTTCATAAAAGTAAACAAAACTTTAATTAGCATGCAACAGTGCTAGTGAAAACCAGACATAAAGGTAGAAATGATGCCGATGAAGGACATTAATTGTTTTCAGAGAAACTACACACGTTGAAAATATATAAATCTATTGTAGGTTAAGGTTAGTTTTCATTGATTGTGATCGTTTATGTTCACGGTTAAATATACGTAATTATTTCCCTTTGTCGCCAGGCTTGATCAGAAGATTTTCTATGAAATTATAGTATGTTCATGGTTAGTTGAGTTATTCTATAAAATTAATGCTTTTAATATTTTTGTCAAAATTTTAAACTAGGTCAATGTTTTTGCATATTGCAAATTTATATGATCCACATATACTTGCTTGTGGTTCATTTGATTAGAAATCGTGGGTTTTGTTTTTCTTTTTAAAGTATGTGCAGTTAGTTTTCCTTAACATGAACGATAAAAATTGTACATCTGCATCGCAGAAATCGATTTAATAAGTTTGTGAGTAAAATCTGAAATCAAATCACACGCACAATGGCATGGATATACATGTAGTTCATATATCAATTCCAAATATTCATTTAGATTTTGAAAGTGACGAAAATGATACAAAAACAAATCCTATGCAAAAGCTACACATTGAAAAGTGCGATTTTAGTTATAACGCTTAATATTATATTACCATATCGATGATAAGGATAAATTTGATTAAAATCATTATCGATAATTTAGTTTTCAAGAAGAAGCAAGTAATGAAGGAGTCAATATCTAAAACTTTTTAGATGAAGAAAAGCGAAAGGAAACCTAGAATTAAGGGCTACACTGGATCGTCAGGTTTTAATAAGAGAATGCCGCTTACCTAATAATTAATGCGACACCATGAGAGCCATTTATTTTAATTCTAATTTTTTAAAATATTAATTTCATTCTTTTAATTATGTTTTTAAACTATTCAAATGGCATATATATATTTTCTCCATCAACTTAACACATCGGTCAAATATCTTCGTGGCAATATGTTTGCCATTGCCAACAATTTACTATTATATCATCTATGCAGATAGTGATTACACCAAGGACAAACCAAATGTGCCGAGAAACAATATGGTACTATCATCTGAGGATCCTCGAAAAATTACAACATCCTTTTAGTTTTCCTAATTACATTTCTCTCAATGCAGATGTCAATCTTAACAAACGTTTGCTACAAGGTCTAGTTTACTCATCTAAAATACTTTAAGTATGAGTAACAACCACGTAACTGTTGTAATTGAAAGTTTTGTATCACAGGCTGACACTGTCCAGTTTTTCATCTCAGTCTTCGTTAGAAATTCACATCACAAGTATCAACGGACAATGGCTCTTTAATTACATTATTTACATTAATTGTCTTTTTTTTCTTATCAGAACGACTGACGGAGCAGAATATTAATGGTTTTAAAAAAGGCTTGTTCATGCTGAAACAAAATGCTTCAAAAACGCGTTATTCATAAAATTAAGATTCTGTTACAAAAGTGACAAAAACTCTTTCCCACCGAGTGTGAGGAAGATGCCTAGTTTGCACCTCCAGGTTAAGTTAATTTATATGTCCTCTAAAAATGGAAAATGCCCACTGCATGTACATAAATACAATCAGTATATTGTATCTTATTTCACACCTACTCAGATCACATGCTTCTTAATCCTCATATCAAAGTTCCTTCAATTATACTGTTTTCTTATCTGAACAACAGAACATCAAAAAGTATGACTTTTCAACATTTTCAACATTTCACACGACCATTCTTCAAACACTCGACTTTTTGATGTCATGGACTGTTGTTTCCCCAACACAATTGGAAAAGGGAAATATTCGTATCTAGCAGACCCAGCTCTTGCGTATCGAATCAGTTGAAAAAAATAAACACCATATGCAGGTGATACTGGAATATTGCCACATGTACATAAATATGGGAAGTTGGCGATGGAGAGGCTAAGATCATCCCATTTGTCGTGAAGTCCAGTTGTTAGTTTGTCGTTGATATTCATTTTCAATAAAATACATGTATCTGAATATGAAGCAGAAGTGAACGACTCTGTCTGAGTTCACAGGGATATATAGAATCGACATCTGAATGAAAATGATTTCGGATTTCAAACATTTCGGTTGAGCATCACTGAAGAGACATTATTTGTCGAAATGCGCATCTGGTGCATCAAAATTGGTACCGTATAATTTTACATTATGACCCCTGGGTCGAGGCCTCTGCTGGTGGACTGTTAGTCCCCGAGGGTCTCTACAGCCCAGTAGCTAAGTACTTCGTTACTAGCTTGAAAATACGGATGTATATTTAATTGCTGTTATAAAATTTAGAAATTCATTTCAAAATTAAGGATTATCTCCCTCATGCATAGCTTTTATCCTTGGACGAATTTGGCTCCACTTTTTTGGCACGCTGTTTTTGGCTATATTCATAGTTATTTCGGATTTCAAAGATTTCGGTTGAGCATCACTGAAGAGACATTATTTGTCGAAATGCGCATCTGGTGCATCAAAATTGGTACCTTATAAGTTTTACATTACCAGTATTGTTAATAGATATTGATTGATTGATTAATGTTTCCGCCATACTCAACAATTTTTCAGTTATATGGTGGCGCCCAGTCTTTATTGGTAGAAGAGAGAACCCAGATACAATGTACCGACCTTCCAAAAGTACACTGGGAAACTTTCTCACTTACCGGCGCGAGCAGGATTCGAATCCGCGCCAAACGTCGTCGATATATCTAAATGTCGAATAGAAGGCCACAGCAAGAGAGTTTTTTTTTTTTTTTTTTTTTGGTCTTCTCATGTAGAAGCTTTTGAATAAAATATGCATCATAAGATTATAAAACAGGTCAGTTAACAAAGGAGCACAATTCGTGTCCATGGGAATTCCAACAGACTGTTGGAAGACCTGATTACCAAAGACTACGAAGATATTGTCAATGAGAAACTACAACATATTTTTTATTTCAATTTTGGAATCAGAGTGGTTTTTAACAGAGTAATTTTGGATGACTGATCTCTAGATAGGAATATTTCCATTTTTGTTGACGAAGCAACTGTCTATGATGTCAAAAGGTCTAGTCTTTAATTTATCGTGAGGATTGTTCGTGTAAAGTGTTGAAAAGTCATGCATTTTAATATTGCTGATCTGAGAAAAGTTTTGGAATTTGAAATTTCCTAAACGCTATTTAGATTGTTTTAGAATCCACATTTGATTTACACCACTTCTGGCATATGTTGTGGCACAGTACGTTTAAAGTTTCTAATTCACAGATGTTGCTATTCTCATAAGGAGCAAGAATAGGGATTTGTAGAACATTAAATCGATCGAGCAATGTATCTTGTTCTGCTTATGGTCAGTTTTAAATAGAATCAGGCTACTGACAAAGAAGTTGATGGTGCAAGGGTTCCAACAGTCTCGTTTAAAGTCAGCATTTTGCAAATTCTATGGTCGTTATAACGATCTATTTTGCCTATAAAACCTATCATTGGGTCAAGTGCTGTCTGACATGTTTCATAACGATTGTTAGGCCGTTCTTGGCACACCTAGTTTGACTACGGATAACTCCGTTTACCTGGTCAAGATATACACGTCAGAGAGCAGTCGAACGACAGGTTGTAATTGCAAAGAAGAACATTAGGAGGACCATAAAATTTGCGAAATACTGACTTCAAATGAGTTGAAACCCCTGCAACATCGATTTATTGGTCAGTAGCTTGTTTCGATTTTAAAAACGAAAGATCATACGCAGAACATGGTCTCGCGTGTCGAATCAGTTGAGATACATAAACACCTAGCAGTGAGGGTTCTCTACCGTGCCAACGCCTACCGCGACCGGATATGGTAACCAAAATTGAGGGAACACAGAATCAAATCCTATTTTACAGTCCAGATATTTAATAACTTAGTGTGTGAAAATTGATGTAACTTTCAAGTGTTCAAAATATGAAAGAAAGTTTTAAGTTAAAAAAATATATAAACTTAGCCTCTATAAAAATATTAGAAATTTCTATACCGTATTCTTAATTATCTATTGATATGCTCACTCTCATAGCATATTGTAGCTATATATTGTACAATATCGTTAAAATTGTTGTTTATTTGATGTGGTTTAAGGCTTAAGGAAACTCGAGGTTTATTGAATGCTGGGGAAATATTTCATATTCATACCGTTAATTAGGGAATAAATGTCTTAAGTTGTTTGTAGTAAGGGGAATAAAAAAAGTTAAAGCTTGGAGAAGTAGATTATGTTACCTCAGTTTTTATATCACCCGTGCTGCAAACCAGAAATTTATTCAGTATATCCTTCTTATAGCCTTTTTTTTTATTAATATCTCCAGATGGTTTGTTTTTTTAAATGAGAAATAAAACATATTGACCCAGTGTAGCTTTACTGCGGACAAGGCATTGCACATATTTTATTAATCATAAAAATAATGTTTTACAAAAATCGTGCATGGTAATCAGCCATTCTCGATGAAGCTTGCCTTATTCATTCATTTGTGTGTGGCCGTAATTTAACTTCTAAACCCGTTACCATAAGTATCATTTAACTTTGATTATTGGTATCAAAAATAGTTGCATAACTGAACAATTGTGATTTAGATTCATGGTTTTAATACGAAACACAATGCTTTTTGCTTGTTGTCGATTAACACAAATCATACCGATTGTTAGGCCGTTCTTGGCACACTGTTTTTTACTATGGATAACTCCGTTTACCTGATTAGGATATAGGGCTCACGACGGGTGTGACCGGTCAACAGGGGATGCTTACTCCTCCTAGGCATCTGATTCCACCTCTGAGGTGTTCAGGGGTTAATGTTTGCCCAACTCTGTATTTTGTATTGCTTATAAGAGTGATGAGATTGATCACTGTTCGTTATCTTCACCTTTATAAGAGTGATGAGATTGATCACTGTTCGTTATCTTCACCTTTATAAGAGTGATGAGATTGATCACTGTTCGTTATCGTCACCTTTATAAGAGTGATGAGATTGATCACTGTTCATTATCGTCACCTTTATAAGAGTGATGAGATTGATCACTGTTCGTTATCTTCACCTTTATAAGAGTGATGAGATTGATCACTGTTCGTTATCGTCACCTTTATAGGAGTTATGAGATTGATCACTGTTCGTTATCGTCACCTTTATAAGAGTGATGAGATTGATCACTGTTCGTTATCTTCACCTTTATAAGAGTGATGAGATTGATCACTGTTCGTTATCGTCACCTTTATAAGAGTGATGAGATTGATCACTGTTCGTTATCGTCACCTTTATAAGAGTGATGAGATTGATCACTGTTCGTTATCGTCACCTTTATAAGAGTGATGAGATTGATCACTGTTCTTATCTTCACCTTTATAAGAGTGATGAGATTGATCACTGTTCGTTATCTTCACCTTTATAAGAGTGATGAGATTGATCACTGTTCGTTATCGTCACCTTTATAAGAGTGATGAGATTAATCACTGTTGGTTATCGTCACCTTTATAAGAGTTATGAGATTGATCACTGTTGGTTATCGTCACCTTTATAAGAGTGATGAGATTGATCACTGTTGGTTATCGTTACCTTTATAAGAGTGATGAGATTGATCACTGTTGGTTATTTTCACCTTTATAAGAGTTATGAGATTGGTCACTGTTATCTTCACCTTTATAAGAGTGATGAGATTGATCACTGTTCGTTATCTTCACCTTTATAAGAGTGATGAGATTGATCACTGTTCGTTATCTTCACCTTTATAAGAGTGATGAGATTGATCACTGTTGGTTATCGTCACCTTTCATTTGAAATACAGGTGTAGCTATGTGTTCAATTCCTATTAAGGACCCGATAAGTTACTATTCAGAATCATCAGATAAAGGAACCCGCAGTCTTCTTATACTGATGATGATAGTATATGTTGGCCTAAGACACTGCAATTAAGATAAATTATATCATTATTTTAAGAAACTCTTTATTGCAGGCCATTTTAATCAACTGATCAATAATAAAACTACGTCGTATATCTCCCTTTGTTTTATATACATGTTTCATCGGAAAATTCTCAAACTCGGTAGAAACCATTAAATGGAAAGGTAGCAGGGGACAATTTCGCACTATAGGCCCGGTCAACTTTTTTTTAAAATGGAATACCCCATATTTGAAGTGATATTACATGTGTAAAAAAGTATAGAAAATTTTTAGGATAACTTTTTATATACAACATGATTCCTAACATATAGATGGGTGCAAATACGAAACTAAGACACGTAGTCATTTGCTGAAGAAATTCCGGGAAAACATGCATGGTCCAGCAAGAGGTCTGTAGCTGAGAAGTAAGGTGGATGGTCCCATATGAAAGGTAGATTTTTAAGAAGGGCAGACAGGTTTCATGATTCCTGATATTGCACAGTGTTTAAATCCCCACGTTTGGTACTGTTATGGTGTGGGGGTGGTGCGGATTATCCCAAATGAGAGAAACCCAAAGCAAAATAGGGACACCTGCTCAGAGCATGTTTTGTGCACCAGCACCAGTATGTATAAATTACATGTAATTTAGGTTCATAATTTATTAACTACACCAATATGAAATACAAGTATTGACATAAAAGGGAAATATGATTTTCATTAGTTTGTCCTAATCTGACTTTGATGTATATCCCCTACCCACATGTTTCAGAACCAAAAAAACTGTCCCCTGCCATCAAAATTTGGAATTGAAAATTGAGAAAACAGAGAAGGTGCTCGACTCATGTTTTGACTTTTGATAATATATTATATATTAAATTATTTTGTAAATGCATTAACTGCTTTAAGAAAAAATCCATGATTGAGTTTTATTACAAATCACCATGTGCATTTAAAAAATTAATCGGGTTATTGGTTTCACATCACATATCCACCCTGGTTAGTTTAGGGAAATATATATTAGTTATGCTCTTGTGTCACATAGTTTTGAATCATCATGACCATGTCTTGATCCAATGTAAAACTATTTATCTGTATATATGCATATGTGTATACATGTATGTGTATTTGAAATCTTATTTTATACAATGCGATCCTCTGTATTTCTGAACAAGAAGGTGGAACTGCTCGGAACACGTGATCAAACGTCACATCCGCATCATTTTAGACTCTCTAAGAGCCTTACAGTTTATAACATACTTTATTCGTAATTATATTGTTTTACATTGATGGTTGTAATGTCCAAGGTTGTATTTCTTAGATATATTGATATACTTTGATTTTTAAATGATATATCTGCTATTGTTGGTTAATTGTACAAAGCATCAATCTAATGATAAATATTATTGAAAGTGTTAGTGGAGTATTTTCTGCAATACTTTTTTTACTATTTTTATTTTCAGTAAATCTTAGAATTCTGATATTATTTTTGTCTAATACGTCAGATGTTTTCAGCTATTCTTATCCGTGAAATAAAGATTGTACAATATTTTCAGCATTCTTATCCATAAAATAAAAATTGTACAATGTTTTCATCCGTGAAATAAAGATTATACAATGTTTTCAGCCTTTCATATCCGTGAAATAACGATTTTACAATGTTTTCAGACATTCTCATCCGTAAAATAAAGATTGTATAATGCTTTCAGCATTCTTATCCATGAAATAAAAATTCTACAGTGTTTTAAGCTGTGAAATAAAGATTGCATAATGTTTCCAGCCCTGAAATAAAGATTATATAATGTTTTCAGCCATTCTCATCCGTAAAATAAAGATTGTATAATGTTTTCAGCATTCTTATCCATGAAATAAAAATTGTACAGTGTTTTCAGCCGTGAAATAAAGACTACATAATGTTTCCAGCCGTGAAATAAAGATTGTATAATGTTTCCAGCCGTGAAATAAAGATTGTATAATGTTTCTAGCCGTGAAATAAAGATTGTATTATGTTTTCAGCCGTGAAATAAAGATCGTATGTTTTCGAATATCCATGGCTGAACATATTCAAGTTGTAAAACAACGTTTTAAACTTTATGATACACAACATGATCTACTGTTCAATTTCTGTCCAATTTTAATTTGTCTTTAATAAATTTTACACCCACTGGACCTGATGTATTGTTCCAATGGTCACTAATGCTAAATAAATCACACTGTACTTACATATTGAAAAAATAGTACAAAGAATTGCATTAATCTGTTGACATGCCATGAAAGAAAAACAGAAGTAAAGGCTGCCAAAGTCATTGATAACTGTTAATACATGTATTACCTAGAAAGGTGTTTAGATCGAGGATTTCAAAATCTTCCAGTGAAACGCGGGAAGGGAGACTGCTACGTGTAAAAGTAACGATGGTGACACATGAAGGAAATATATATGCTAATTTCAAAATTGCATAGTGTTGCAATATTGCAAACAAATAGTATTTGCATAAAATTCAATTAAAATCAAAATTAAAAGTCATTACCAGTTTAATTTTAATCACAAGTGCATAATCTTTAACCACAGATAAAAGGTTAAAACCAAGTCACTTTCATATTTCTTGGAAACAATAAATATTTGCGTGATGGCATCATTCCAATTTAATTTCCCGTCTGTAAACAATAAAAATTCAAGAGAAATGTTCTTTACACAGGGCAGGGATTCTCGTTTTGCCCCAGACCATTCATCATTGTGTTTGACGTGGAAGATAATTGTAAAGTCCCTTCAAAATGCCAGCAAAATTCAAAAAAAAACTCTGCAAAATATTGGAAAATACGTTTCGTATTAAAAGAATTTCCAAGGCATAAATCCTTGTTTTGAATAAGATGCAATTATCCCTTCAAAATGTCAGCATATTTTAAAAAGTATAAATGATATCAAACAGAAATTAATTTAATTTAAATTAAACGTACCCTTTTCTTGAAGTTATTGGAAAGTTCGCCACGCAAACTATATAATTATATCAATATAGGTAAAACCTTGTAGGCAATATTAATGGAATGATATAAAGACAGAATATTCGTGATTGTCGTATATTGTTCAAATTAACCAGTGTCCAAAGTAGAATAATTTTGATTTTAAACGAAAGTTAAGAGCATTTCTATTGAAAAAAAATAAAATTTATACAATGAAAAAATCGTACAATGAGAAAATATCACTTTCTGAACAAACATGTGCTCCTACAAATAGTAAATACAGACTTGGTGCATCAAAAATGCTTAAGCCAGAGGTCATTTTCAGAGTTGATTTTCAGGCGCAGACATTGGCGCAGCTGTGAATTAATTATTCTAATTTCTAATAAGCTTCGTTTCGTTTGGTCCGTTCGTTAGAAGTTCATTTATGGAAGTTGGCACGCTTTGAGATTTACAGACCAAATTCCGAGCTAGTTTTACCAAAATAAGACGGAAACCAATATTGTGGGAAAAGCTGTTTATTCACGATTTATAATATAACATATTACTCAATCTGTCATCGATGTATAATTTCATAGAGCAAATTGATACAAAAACCATGGAGTAAATGACAGAATTCACAATGATAAGGATAAATTGTTTGCCAAAACAAAATTATCTAGATATTTTAGAGGTTGAAGAAAAGACGGAGGCAGTAAGATTTTTTTTCTGAAATCGTTCGTTATGTTGATTGACCGAATATGGGGGGGGGGGGGGGGGGCTGCAATTATTGGACGTTTTTATGATCGACAGCTCATCTAGACTGACCAATGAAAACCGTTATCGTCGTCATCACCATGGATACAATTAGCGATACAAAACCTGCAGATAACTTTGTAGACTAAGTTTATTTCATAAACTTTTATTATGAAAAAGGAGTTTATCTTTTCTAAAAAGTTTTGAATACAATATATGCATGTTGCCGACTATAAACTATTTTATTACGCCGTTATTTTACGCTGTGTTTCAGGGGGATGAAAATGTTTTCTGCAGATTTGTTAATAAGTTAATTTTGATGTAAAAGGAATTTCTGTTTTATAAACAATTAACTTTTTTTTCGAGATTTTTAGAATTTTTAAACAACGATGTAAATATATTTTTAGGTTGTTTATTCATCATTATAAAGTGTGCATTACATGCAAATAAAATAGCATTTTTGCAATGAAACATAAATCTGTAAATTATTTTACAGAAATTAGGAATTTGAAGATACTGGTCTGTTTTATTGTTATTGCTAGGAAAACATTTGAGCTCAACATTGTCTGTTCTATTTAGATTTTCATAACGTAGTTTATTAATGTTAGATGCACGTACGTCTTTTTATGGAAAATTGATTATAAATGACATAAACAGTAAAAATAAGGCAATAAATCAGATGGTATCCATGTACAGTACTTTATCTTATTTATATTTAATTCGTGAAAGAAGACATATTCCAACACTTAGAAATATCTTACGCTGTGAAATATACATCAAAGGGCGTGATATTTTTAATGGAGGGTAAAGTTTTTGCATCCCGGATCGGAAAATTGTCGCAGAGTCACGGTGTGATAGGAGGAATGATCAGTCAACACGCTGCAAGGTAAAATTGATATTTAAGACAGGACGTTAAACGTCCACAACGCCCAGGGTCCAGTTGCACAAAAGTTATTATAGAATTAAACATTCTTATAATTCCAATTCGTTCCGTGCATTATCACCTTCAGTAATTTGAATACTTTCCCCGCACTATGTTGTTTGTTTTCAAGCGCGTATGTATACATAGCGTTTTTGGATTTATTGATGTGTAAATTCTAGATTTATCTTTGCCCAATCAAAACAATTGTAATAAATAACATTGGAATTATTTAAGTTTAACTGACAGTTAACTTCAATTTAACGCTATATAAATGTTCAAGTTAATTGTCAGTTAAAGTTAACTGTTAAACGTCAATCTTTCATCAATTAACGATTCTGAATTAAAGCAGTTGAAATAATAAATTTTACTGATATTCTATAAACAGTAAAAAAGAAAATGTTGGCAAAAAAAATAATCAGATAAATGAAAACCAACGATACGATGAAAAACCTGAAGCTCTTGAAATTTGTAGGCGTGTTTCCCTCGTAACCGCCGATTTATCTTTTAATTTCATCAGCAAAGAGAGAAAACTTTTAATTGACTAATATTTTACCAATTATCATATTGTTATCAAAATATTAGGGTGATACATGTATGTTTAAATTGAAATGCTGTGGTATATTAAGCGCCAATGTGATGTTAAAAGATTTATGTTACACGAAATAAGATTACGTTATATTCTAGATTCTGTCATTTCATTAACGACACTTACATTTATATACAGATAGAAATTGTATATGCAAAAACTCATAGCAGATGGACTTGTATCTTTTCTAGAATGAAAAGGTGAAGATAACGAACAGTGATTAATCTCATAATTCCAATAAAAGGTGAAGATAACGAACAGTGATCAATCTCATAAATCCTATAAAAGTGAAGATAACAAACAGTGATCAATCTCATAACTCCTATAAAGGTGAAGATAACGAACAGTGATCAATCTCATAACTCCTATAAAGGTGAAGATAACAAACAGTGATCAATCTCATAACTCCTATAAAAGGTGAAGATAACGAACAGTGATTAATCTCATAATGAATATAAAATTAAGAGTTATGCAAACATGGGCTCCTGGATAGAGCAGAGGTGGGATCAGGAGCCTAGGAGGAGTAAGCATCCCATGTCGGACAACCGGTCCCCCCCCCCCCTGATCCCAATGTAAAACTTATACGGTTCCAATTTTGATGCACCAGATGCGCATTTCGACAAATAATGTCTCTTCAGTGATGCTCAACCGAAATCTTTGAAATCCGAAATAACTATGAAGTTTTAGAGCTAAATATAGCCAAAAACAGCGTGCCAAAAAAGTGGAGCCAAATTCGTCCAAGGATAAGAGCTATGCATGAGGGAGATAATCCTTAATTTTGAAATGCATTTCTAAATTTTATAACAACAATTAAATATACATCCGTATTTTCAAGCTAGTAACGAAGTACTTAGCTACTGGGCTGTAGAGACCCTCGGGGACTAATCTTGTTCAGCTAAACGGAGTAATCCGTAGTCAAAATCAGTGTATAAAGAACGGCCTAGCAATAGGTATGAAACACGTCAGAGAACATTTGTCCCAATGATAGGTCCATCATTCCTACAGTAACATTTGTCCCAATGATAGGTCCATCATTCCTACAGAAACATTTGTCCCAATGATAGGTCCATCATTCCTACAGTAACATTTGTCCCAATGATAGGTCCATCATTCCTACAGAAACATTTGATGAAAGTGCTATACATTTTGCCTTATGCATGGTCCTCAGGGTCGTAGTACTGGGGGTTCTCATCGCTATACACAACGGCTGCCGCCACAACGTACCTCAGTTTATAAGGTCTCATCTGAAAGACCCGTAACTTTCATTCTTGATACAACGCGATTGACAAAGGATCATTCACTGCGCATGCCCTCTGTTTGACGCTGTCACCGGTGACTTCCGGTGACGATATGTAGGCTATATTAATCTCAAAATTAATCTCAGCTGAGATTTGGATCGGCTGAATATTTGGACTGACGCCTTCATCGAATGTTGGTTCAATAATCTACTAACTTGATTAATTGAAGCGAACAGCAGTGTTATTTAAGTGCACATTCATTGCTAGAACCGGCCGAAGTTGAATGTAAATTTCCAGACATAAGTAAGCATGAAGGATTGCTCCGATATTCGGCGAAGGTGTCAGTCCAAATATTCAGCCGAGATTAAAATAAGCGCGTAAAAACCCGCGCGTATATTCTTATGATATACATTTTATTCAGTTACCGCTTATTTTCCCCCCACACGTAATCACATGGTAATGTTGGACGCGGAAAACGCGTGCTTAACCGCCAGCGTCAATAACCACTTTTACAGCATATGCTACATACATGTAGATATTTAATTTGAGCATAATAAATACCTCTGCCTATGTTTAGTTATTACAATCTTATATAGCATGTTTTTGTGTTTGGACAAAATATCTGTACAGTTAAAGGTAGATGACTCGTAGTTTTGTTGTGTTTTTTTTTTAAATCTTTATTTTATTTTATTTTTATTTTTTTATATGCAGATGCAAATGGAAAAAATTAAATTAGAAAATGAAAGAACAGAGAGAAGAACAGAACGAGAAATACGACGAGAGACAGAGAGATTTGAACGAGAAAAAATGAAATTAGAAAAAGAAAAGCGGAGAGAGAGAACATTTGAGTAGGAGAAAATAAGATTGCAGCGCGGATCTGAACTTTTACTTGCCAGGACTGAATTCGATGCAGTTAAAATTGTTGTTAGTTCCAAAATTTCAAAAACTAGTAGATATTTTTTTTTTCTCCATTTGAGAAAGTTTCAGAAAATTTTAAATGGTCACGGTATATTTGGTCTACTTTGTTACAAAGTGTATTAGTTAATAGTTGGCAAAGTGGTCGGGCGATGTATACTGAAGCGTACATACAAAAATTCAGAAAATACAACCCAAAAAATGACTATATCAAATATCTGTTGAATTTACAAGAGAAAAATGGTTCAGATCTTATAGAATTAATGAAAATTTCAAAAGCTTTCGTCACCTCAAGAGTTTAAGGAGTGTGTTCATCAAGATTTGAAAACACATTTAGAAGATAAGAATGCGAGAACTTTTGAGGAAGCCGCAGTTATTAGAGGTACTGGGATTTCTGAAGAAATGAAAGTAGAATGTACATATATGTATATATCTAAAGCAAGATGTGTTGGTGAGATCCTGATGCCCCCGTAAGACAGGCAAGTAATTCTGGTATCAAAAGAAAGGTCTTGTCACGAAGAATACATACCCAGGGTATGTAAAACATGAAAGCCCTATCACTAACCATTCAGAAGTTATGGCCAAAGTTTTTCGAAAGAAGGTTAATCTCCGCAGTGAAGGTCATGAGGGCAAAAATGTTGGTACCAAAAGAAATATCTTGTCACGAGAAATGAAAGCCTTAACACTAACTGTACAAAGATAAGTTTTTGCGAACAGACTAAAAACTATATACCCCCGAATCTCCAATTACAGTTGGTTGTACATTTGTATATTGTTTAACATCACTCATGGAGAAGTCACCATTGCCGATGAAGGGCTTATGTTCGGCGCTTACGGCCTTTGAGCAGGGAGGGATCTTCATCGTGCCAAACCTGCTGTGACACGGGACCTCGGTTTTTGCGGTCCGAAGGACCGTCCCATTTAGTCGCCTCGTACAAGGTTTATTGTTTACCTGTATATAGTTTCCGACTTTAAATAAAAATTACTTACTTACTTACTTACAAGCGACCTATTCTAACCCTGATCGCCTCGGGATCGATTTTGTACACGAGGGTATGAGCTGTGATAATTCAGTATACGTGATTTGAACATATCGTATTGTATAAGTTCATAAACAAATGGTTCGATCACAAGTTCTTTCATCTTACGGGGTTCTCACCAGTATACTTCGTGAAGCGCTTTATGAAATAAATTTACTTCTTAATGTAGCATGAAAATTCACTAAGCAATACATGTATATATGAATAAATAAGTCCTTGGTATAGGTAAAATATAAAAAAAAATTCAGATGAAGATTTTTTCATCTGAATTTTTTTTCTATATATAATTCAAAAGAATAAAATTTAAAATGATCAAATACTAGTAATAAACGACCGCTGTTTTCTCGTATTTTCCTTGTATGACTGCACCGTTTGTAGAGTAAATGTTTTATTTACCAAGAAACGACAAACACACACTCTTTACATAAAGTATAGGAACATTTTATTCGCTGTTATAAATCAGGTTCAAATTAAAACAACTGTACAAAATGAATTTACAATTCGAGAATAAATGATCAATTCTAATATCTAGATACAGGTGTCATCCATAACACTTGAATATACAATCTGAAAACATTCAACTTTATGGAATTCTTCATGAAAATACACACAAATGCCCCCAGAAACCTTTGCTATTTTTGTCACATACACGGTGTATCTTAGTTACTACATATTAGTTATCTCCCTTTCCTGATGGTTGCGTCTCAGCATCAGGCTTGGTTTCTTAATGGTAAAATAGTTGCTTTACTTATCCATCTTCACAAGTCAAGAGTTACGAATCAATAACCCTCGACTTGTGAAGATGTTCCTTATCATAATGTATACATTGTGTCTGCTCAATTGAAAAACCCATTGTGAGAAATGGTGTTCTTGATTTTCACCAACCCCAACCTGAAAATGCTGTCAATATTTCTTTTACAATATCTAATGGGAATAATATTAAACATTCCAGGTCATTTTGTGACACCAATACTCGTGCTTTATTCACAGACACGATTATTTTGACAACGCAAGTGGTAAATACACCAATGGTTTTAGTGGAGAACGGTCGTTACGTACTGAATAACAACACGCCCCCCCACCCCCCCACCCCCAAATTTCGCTGTGATTTTGTAATTTGCCGTATGTCCATATCTTGTGAGAAATTCTTAATACAATGACACCGAGGAGTCATCTGCCGCAACACGTCATAAAAAAATACATACAATCTGAAGCTTGCTTGAACACCATTACATCTTCAATTCAAATCTTAAAAGAGAAAAATGTACAGTATCTACCTGACACTACTAAAAATCAAAATCTAAGGCGGAACACTTTAACTAATTCAACAACAAGTGTAAAAATTCAATGATTCACATCAAACCAAAATAATGGTATTGTACCGCTACCCAGGATTAAGTTTATAGAAGCCAGTGATATCGAGTTTATATGCATGCATCTTTTTAAGAATTTTGAATCTCAATACAAAATAGATGATCCATGTAATAAGTATCAATTGTTACACCTCATCACAAATCTTGACTTATTCAGAAATAAAATCCCCTCTGTATTTTCTATTCCAGTTTACATATTCATACTCTCAGGTTTAAAATCGTCCATGTAAAATCTATCCCAACTGACAATACAAAATTATAAATCCTCTCTGGCTGAAAATTATAATTATTCAGGTACTAAAATCATGGATGTGAAAATATTTGGCACAATGTTCTTAATCTATTCTGATTACCATATGACATTAAAGGTTTAAGGACACTATCTATTGCTTAGACAATACCCATTAAAAACCACAATTTCAAAACACTATTTTCTCTATACATGTGTTTTACTCTCCTTTCTCTGACAATGATCTACCGTACAGTTAGACACATCTGTTTATAAGCAGGGTATCAAGATGTAGTGACTATATTTCATTATAAACTCTCTTAGATTAGCACATTTTACAGAGGTTGTCAATGGAAAAGATACGCCACGAGTGTAACATTATATAATTCCAACTAGTTTCATTCTTGGTCTAATAGTCTTCATATTAGATAACATGCTTACGTATCTCTTAAACAAAAATCTATTGGGCATTTTAATCCGATGAATATCATAAAGGGCAGATAACCTGTGTTGATGCAATAAAAGTTTGTTGATCATGTAAGATAATTCTGCCCCATGTTGTAAACAATACAGCTCGATACCAACAAGATTTCCAATACAATTTTGTTTTCCTTCAGCAATTGAAATATTTCAATTCATAGCTATGCAAGTAAATGTAAAATTATTAACATTTCATCATCAAGGGGTTTTGACAGTGGAAAAAAATTTCATTCTTAACCAATGCCTTAATCATCAATACACAACCATTACACTATTCACACCTCCTGATTTTTATGCATATAAAATCATTACACCATTAAAAAATGTGAAAGTGATACTTAAAAATGAACATCACATGATCAAAATGAAATTGATGCATCAATATAAAAAGAAGAAAATGAGGGAAACTAACATGAACATATCTTTAGAAGTACTGACCCTACATACTGTGAGCAGTGGAAAGTCTTCTCTTCTGCAGACTTTATAGTTAGGCTGTTTAGACTCTATAATTACAGCGTGACTGAAGAGTACTATTAAATAGTTTTTTTCCCCACTCCATACTTTCAGATTAAGTGCTTTTCTTTAAAAGATAACCATAATGCAGAATAAAATCCTTTATAAAAGAACCTCCAATTACAACACCAGTTCACATGAGCACGACACTTCCACACTATTGCATCTCAACTTTTGATTTAGATCTAAGTGTCTTCTTTGCCAGTGTCTCCCTTTAAGAGCTCAAACAGAAGACCGCATGACTGCAGACTGGGCGGCACAATAGAGTTCAGGGCCTCCTTGGTCAGCATGCTGATTTTGGCCAGTTCTGTCAGCCTCATCAGTAACTGACCGTATTTACTGGGCATCTGTGGGTAGTGGCTTTCAGTGTACTGCCGTAAGGCTTCTATAATGACATCCTGGTGTTCCACAACTCTACTCGGGTCTTTCATTCCCTTTATGTCTGTGAAAAAATCAGGACAGCAAATTGTAAAACAATGAGCAGTTAATGTTACAATTTCTTATGGAGAGTACAGGTATGTCTTGAAATATCAATAAAAATGGAATTTTAGGAAGACAGATTGTACCAAGAACAGTAACTCTGAACACAACCTAGTAAGCAAGTGTGAAAGTACCTGGTGATATTAAAATAATAACTTTTAGTGCAACGAATTCATGTTGGTCCACTTGAAGTCGGCCGAGATGTTCTGAAATGGACAACATCCTACTGATGATGTCATCTACACCATGACCAATGCTAACAGCCTTCTCCAGATCAATGCTTTTCCCAAACGGAAGCTGAATTTCTGAAGGGCTATTCATGGACTTGAAGCAACAATTCAGTGTCAGAATTTCACACCAAGAGTTCTGCAACAGCAAGATTTGGTCATCTGTCTGCAAATAAATAAGGAAAGTTATGTTAAAACAACTGCCCAGGTTACAATGACAATAACTGTGTAAACTACAAAGATTGATTTTTTTTTTCTCTTTTGCCACACTGAAATATCACTTAAAATAGTATCAAAAAAAATTTCCTGCTCGTTTATAGTCAACCTGTCCAAGTTATAGAACAATATTACACAGATGTACATTTGATATTTGATAATTCAATTTCTCTACATGAACATACACTTACTGCAATAGAACTAAACTGTGGTAAATTGCGAGCCCAGCGAACAAGCTTGTAAAGTTTTAATTCTGCCAACTGCAGCATAGACATAATCACATTCGGATCCGTGTCTGAGATTTTCTCCATAGGAAAGTCTGTTTCTGCTTCATCGTCACACAATAGAGACTCCATTCCCATAATGTCAGACAAGATCTGGGGCACAACTGGTTTTACCATGCCATGGAGGAGGGCTTTTCCTGATTTATTCAAAATGGCCATTAACTGGCTTCCTGAGACATCTTCCC
The DNA here is from genome assembly GCF_947568905.1 of Ostrea edulis. Taxonomy (NCBI): domain Eukaryota; kingdom Metazoa; phylum Mollusca; class Bivalvia; order Ostreida; family Ostreidae; genus Ostrea; species Ostrea edulis. Next base: position 107,429,137 of record NC_079165.1, read on the forward strand.
CAGTCGGCAAAGTCACATTAATGTCCTCCAACGAAACGTTTCTCGCAGACTGTGGCCTCTTGGTTTTCGGTTTTTTGATGGGGACTGGTATTTTGGGTCGATTTCTAGGAGAGCAGCCATCGTAACTACTACGTCCTCCTCTTGTACGATCAAGTCGAACCGCTGAAAAATAGAAGGTCAAATTGCTGTGACTAATTTTTGTCACCAATCAAATAAAACCTAACAAATTGTCAAACTAAATGAAGAGGCCCATGGGCCACATCACACACCTGAGGATCTTGCTCAATCTAACAAAATTCAATGGATTATATGTATGCGAAATACTCTCACATACTAGTGTTGAAAAATCGGAAAAATTTCATAATCAATAATCGGTCATAATTGGAAGAACTATTTCGATCAATGATCAATATAATCGGTATTTACATGTAGTTAATAATTATGGTTATTATTTTTGGAGTTATTTCTATTTAGTTTTATGGATATGTGCAGTATACACACTAACTGGTGTCACTGAATTCCCAATTTTCAATGTGTAGCCCACTCCGACTCTCCCCCGAATCGAAGAGCCAAAAACGATCGACAATCAATTGTCGGCGACAATCGTTTCATCACTATCACATACCAAATACATAAGGTTCATTCAATAAGAATTTATGAATTAAAATTTATTATGATATGTACCGTCATGTTAACATGGTTAAAGCACATAATTTTGCCTTAAAAAAGGTGGGGGACACATGATTGCAAAAACTTTGTGCCCAGTGGGTTTTTAGTAAAAAGAAAACAATACCACATACTTACAACACACCCACATCATTACACAGAAAGCTTTGTTAATCAATTGAAGGTAATTATTCTCATTTTTATCTTATGAATATTTATCCCCATTGTGGCCCTACTGGTCATGGTTATAAATTACAATTCTAAATATTACTATACACTGTATAGATTTAGTGATTTAGGGACTGGCGGTTCTTCAGAAGATTTTGTGAGACACCCACTCTATTGTTAACTAAGCTTACATACTAAATTAGGCAAAGATTTCACTCTCATGGGCTGGTCAGGGTAGCTCAGTAGAGCGTTCACTTCGCAACTGGGAGGTCACGAGTTCGAGCCCTGCTCGTGCCATGGCTGTGTCAAACCTAAGATGTTAAAATAGGTAGTGATTGCTCCTTCGCCAAATACTTGGCATTTAGAAGTGAGAATCACAGGTCTTTTGGATATGACCTTAAAAACGGAGCTCCCGTGTCACGGCAGACATTGGCACGTTAAAGAACCCTCACTGCTACAGGCCTGAGCACTAAGCATCTAGGTCTAAATTTGTGGTACTTCACCAATAGCTGGTGACATCTCAATACCAGTGAAAAATTCTTGACGTGACTTAAACCATAAAATTCTGCCAATCAATCCACTCTCCTGATCCACCCCTCAAACCCGCCTCCAAGAACAAAAGTCCACAATAAGTCAGATTTTCAATCTTCAGAGTAACATTCTACTTTCTCTAAATCTTATTCAATTATATTTTTCATGATTGCATCAATGATTCAAGCATTTTGATAATGGTGATTAAGTTATCATTGCCAGATAAAACCACATTCATTGACATATTTAATCTGTATCACAGCGAAGCTGAAACATCAAAAAATGCAGAAGCCTGGTACATTTACTCTGAGAACAAAAGAGGGTTAGTCGGAGAGATAAATTTTGTATAAAAATAACGATCCCAAAATTCAAAGCAATCTGGCAGAAAAGTGAGTTTTTCTTTTCCTTTCAAATCTCAAGGCCCACAGTACTCCTAAATTATTTCTATTTTGTTCTGGTGATTCCAGCAAGTCTTGTACAGCCTTTTTTATTGGAGAGATATAATGCAAGGGATTTATGATGTCCATGGGAATATTGAAGCTTTTCCTAGCAGCCTTCCTTCCTCAATTGTATTAACTATGCAATTCTTGTCAAATACGTGAAGTGAGAATTACCTTGGGTCTTCATGCCCATGAGAACACATTTGGCAAATCGACAGCAGGGACATTTCTTGCGGTTTCCTCGACTGATTTCACAATCCCCGTTTCGATGACAAGTGAATGTTTTATTGTTTTGAACAGTTCTTTTGAAGAATCCTTTACAACTTTCACAAGTGAAAATTCCATAATGATAACCTGTAAAGAGATCGTTATACAGAATTTATAATTTATGAATTTACAGAAATTGTATTTAATAATGACATTATCATGATTATATGAAAAATAATGACATCCACATACTGAATACACATATAAACTGTACCAACACAATAAATCTACACGTCAATTGCTAAACAGGAAACTTTTCATAAACAATCAAATTTATTGAAAAACTACATATCTGATCAACAATGAGAACAATCAAAATTGCTAATCAAATTATAACCCTTATTTAATGACCACATATTTTTTGTATACTGATATAAACAAATATCTTGTTCATTAACTGAAGGTAAAGGAATCAACTTGTTGTGGTACACACATTCAGGGTTTTATCTATCTTTTAGATGTTACTACCCATTTCATATTGAAGGGGAATTTTTGAGAATCAGAGATGAGCTCCCAGGGGGAATGGAAGTGTTGGGTACTGAAGGGGGGGGGGGGGGGGGGTCATTCTCAGATTACAATATCTCAGAACACAATTATATCTATAAATGACTGATCACTGATCATTCTTTACATTGTTGGACTAAAACTAAAGGATTTTTGTTAAGAATTCAGTATAGGGTATTTCTTCAATTTAAGACTTTTTTATCACACTTTGGAAGGGGAAATAATTAGTTTTTGTCAAAAAGGGGAAAGGTTTCCTTTACCATTAGTAAAAAGAACCATTCATGAATTCCTGACATTCTATTCAACAACAAAAAGTGGACAAAATAACGAAAGAGAAATGATCCCTTTTCTTTGTCTCATCTGTTCCTCGTTGATTTTTGTCAGAGTCTGTATCCTCTGATTTTATCTGAATTGTAAATACTCAGGTTTGCAGATTACCATTTAACCCATACAAGAAATTTCATGATAGGGTCAATACGCTATTATATAAATATTGCATAAACATTGAAAATTTTCATGAGAAAACCATTGTCAACGGAGGCGTAGGTTCACAATGGTTTCTTGAGGGGTGAAATTTTCAATGTTACCCTCAAGTATACTATATGCAATATTTGTTTTATCATCACTGAATGTTATATATAAATTTATGATCAGGCCATCATTAAAAAAATTTTTGTTTGATGTACTCCGACCCACATTTTTCAAGTCGGGTAAGTAGGTCGGTTTTTTGGTTTATTGTTTTCTTTTTAACGTCATGTAAATCAAATTTACTGATGTTTTCATTAAACACATAACGCTGCCAGACAGAATAGAGTTTAGAACATTCATTTTGTACATTGTATATAATACACGTAAACCTTCCAATGTCTCCTGCAATTTTCTCAGGACGTTTTTGTATTCGTCACAGATGAGGACCTCTACAGTTGTTAATAAATAAATTAACATCCCTTTTTATTACCACCAATCAATTCTTCTATTTGAGGTTTGACATTCATAATAGTAATCACTTAAATTTACAATAAGTTTTAATATTGCTCAATATCACTTAAAGCCAACTTCCCCACAGCATTCGATTTGTTGTGACGATCATGTTCCACTTGTGTGTCTCAGCTTAAGAGCAAATAAAATGTGCCTTTCGCCTATTAAATCATCATAACATTTAAATAATCCCATATCAAAATTTTATGCGTGCTTTTTCAGAAATATAGACCATCAACTTGAACGCAGACTCGTGGTCCGCCATAATTTTGGTGCGCTATCCCACCTGATTTTTTATTCAAGAAACATGGCTTTCAAACTTTCGTACACAAATTATACGATCCGGCCTCGACGGGGGAGTTCGTAGCTTCTTGCTCGACTATCTTATTGGTAGATAATGTGGTAATTTGGAGCAGGGACGCGGTATATTTGATCGTTCATATAGAAAAGTGTTTGAAAAGTTCCCGGATTAACAAATGGTCAAATTATCAAAGTGATAGTAGAACCAAACTCCCAAAGCAGTGAAAGCAAAATGTCGTCGGACTGACGGACATGTCCGGTAATTTGACTCTCGGTCCGGTAAATTTTAGTGTTGTAGGGTTCAAAATTAACTTTTTCAAGCACTAGTCCGTACGGACTAGTCACTGTTGATGTTCACTAGTCCGCAAAGCATTTCACTAGTCCGTCCAGTACATCATATTAAATGATCTTAATTTTATTCAACAGTATTTAATGAAACCAAACACATCACAGTTGCAATCAATTTAAATTCTGACACGTACAGAAGAAAGAGACCACCATATTTTATTTCGCATTCAAGATCTTCAGAAGCATACAATATTAACCTCCGAGTTAATCCTATTATAAACATCCATAAGTGCGCTCGAGATCGACATTCCTGTTGTTTTGGTGCTCAGATCTTAGAGCCACAGGAGTTTGAAATTTTATCAATAAAGTCAATAAAATTCATTCGATTGACCAAGTCATGAGCTATAGTGTTATGAACTACTGTGTTAGAGTTGCGAATGACGAGAACATGTGCGCATAAACATGCATGTTCTCAGACCACACTACTTGCAATTCTTGCACCTAGAACATGTTCTCGTGATGTGTACTCGGTGTTCAGAATCGGCAGGAATTTGACAATTTGTGCACGTTCGAAGAACGGCGGTCCCGAATGCACTCCATGTGTTTGGAAGCTCAGGATGTCATAGTCACGCAAACACTTCATGCAGGTAATTAATCGACCATAAGTTCAAACATCTAAGAGACTTGGACAAATCTTGCTAAAAATCTTTTACCATATTCAAGATTGATTTCCGGATTTTCACTAGTCCGTACGGACTAGTGCTCTAGAGAGTTCACTAGTCCGACACGTTTTTTACTAGTCTCGGACTTACGGACATGAGTTAATTTCGAACCCTGTGTTGTCAAATCGGTTGGAAATCATAATTGATTAATCGGTAGCATCGGATGACTGTAACCGATCGATGATCGGCATATAATTGGATTGGAAACTTTTTGGGTTAAAAACTATAATATAAGAGTAACATTAAAATTTCAAGATCATTAACACTCACTGTATGTAGTCACTATAGTGTGTATATTACTATATATGTCTTTAAGATAATAAAAATCTTAATTATCATTCACTTATGTTAACTTTTCTGAGACAAGTAAAATGTTGAAATTTTCATATGCACAAGATTTATTTGAATCTGGAAAACCAAATGAAACAACTCTTTAATATATATACTTTCTTGCAAATTTTATATATTGCCCTTTCCATATCGAGGGTTGACATTTGGTTTTCTTGGGGTGAAAATTTTCAATGTTACTCTCAGCTAGATGCAATATTTATATACTGTGTCTTTGTTTTAACTTTTCTTCAAGTTAAAGGGACTGGTTCACGATTTCTGAAAAAAATATTTTTCATTTTTGATGTTAAACATTAACAAGATGTGTTTGTGAAACACAAATGCCCCCGATAATGGCCAATTCCGAAGATGGCCAAGGTCACAAGGGCAAATATCTTGGTACCAGTAGAAAGATCTTGTCAAAAGAAATGCTCATGTACAATATTAAAGCTCTAATATTTACCATTTAAAACATATGACCAATATAAAAAAAAAATTAAAAGTAGGTCAAATGTCAAGGTCAAAAGGTTCAATACCAACGGAAAGGTCTTGTAACAAGGAATACTCATGTGAAATATCAAAGCTCTATCACTTACTGTTCAAAAGTTATTAGCAAGGTTAAAGTTTCAGACAGAATTACAGAATGACAGACAGGACAAAAACAATATGCCCCCCGATTTGCGATCTTGGGGGCATAAAAATATAACTGAATTAATGTTGACAGCCAAACTTTTGACCTTCTGAACACAAGAATAATAGCAATATTTTAGCCTTAAATCTGTGTTAAAACTATGTAAACAAAGACTCGAGTCTTTTTATGTATACAAACAAACCAATGAAATGTTGATTTTGTAAAATAAAGCATCTTAATTTTGCATACTCATAAATTTTAACTTTTAGATGACACATTTTACCCGAAGAATGCTTGAAATGTGAAAGATATAATAAACTTAGATCGATATCCATTTCTTTTGAAAATTTCATAAACAATAACATACTGCAATCTTTGTTTACAAAACACATAATAAACTCTCTAAAATGAGCTTCTGTGATAATTTAAAACATTAATTTTTTTGTGAAATATTTTTAAACACATTAGACAATAGATTTTGATCATTAAAAGTGAAAAACAAAATTTTGGGAAAAATCGTGAATCAGTCCCTTTAAATATCAAATATGACTCTCATTTAGATGCAATATGGTACTGTAATCCAGGGCTCGAAATTAACATATGCCCGACAGTCTGTGACTGGTTAAAAGTATGGCGGACTGACTGACATTTGTTTTAGTCAGTCCGATGGGACTGGTTAATTTTCTAAAGCATCATTTTGGAAGATATACTTATGAAATTTTATACACACATTTGGCATGCTTCGATCTGTAGATATCAGACAAATCTGATTCGTAAATATAAATCCCACATTTAAGTATTACAATATTGTCTGAGGCATATTGAGTTTAATTTCATTTTAATAACATTAACGAAATATGTTTAATTATTTCTTGAAAACTCTGTTGGACTGGTAAAATTTTCTGCGGACTGGTTGAAATTATACCCCATCAGTCCGACTGGACTTGTGACATAAAATGTTAGCTTCAAGCCCTGTAATCCAGATAAAAAGATGATGGGAAGGGGGGGGGGGGGGGGGGGTATGAAACACATGCCCCCTGGCCAGTGTGGCTAAACATTCAGTAAACACCAAGATCATGAAGTAAAAAAGTACCAAAAGAACAAAAGACAAGAGGCCCAGGGGCCTTATAGGTCACCTGAGTATCATGTAACAACCTTCCAATGTTTGAATTAGGTTTGTGTTTAAATATTAAGAATTTTACTTTTGGATGGAAGAAACATTGAATAGCTATGTGGTCATGAAGTACATGTGTCATTTTTATGTTCAATCAATAATCCTTTTTAAAAAACCTAGGTCTGAGACATCATAAAGAAAAGGGTTATTTACTCCTTAGATAAAACCAATATAAGAAGATTTTCAAAGAATTTCTACTTTTTCACTATATGACCAATAGAGCCCCACCCTAACACAAGAACCCCTGCCCCAGGGGTCATGAATTTCACAATTTTGGTAGAGGGCTCAACGCTCATTATAATTATGCCCAGTTTGGCTTCTTGATGTCCAGGAGTAAAGAAGAAGATTTTTTAAAATTACACTCATTTTGATGGTTTTTGCCCCACCCCTCAGGCCCCAGGGGGGCAGGGACCACGAATTTCACAATTTTTGTTCCCCTCCACCCACAGATGCTATATGCCAAAATTGGTTGAAATTGGTTCAGGGGTTTCAGAGAAAAAGCTGAAAATGTTCATATGTTAACGCACGACAACGGACAAAAACAGAAGATTTTCAAAGAAATATTGCATTTTCACTGTATAATCAATCAGCCCCGCCTTTGCACCAGAACCCCTGACCCAGGGGCCATAAATTTCAGTTTTGAAAGAAGCATCCTTGATCATTATTATCATACTATTAGTTTGTCTACTTAATACCCAGCAGCAGAGAAGATTTTCAAAGAAATAAAATGCATTTTCACTATATGATCAATAGGGCCCCACCCTAATACCAGAACCCCTGACCCAGGGGCCATGAATTTCACAATTTTGAAAGAGGCATCCTTGCTCATCATAACCATGCTATTGGTTTGTCTACTTAATACCCAAGGACAGAGAAGAAGATTTTCAAAGAAATAATGCATTTTCACTATATGACTTATAGAGCCCCACCCTAGCACCAGAACCCCTGATCCAGGGGCCATGAATTTCACAATTTTGAAAGAGGCATCCTTGCTCATCATTACCATGCTATTAGCTTGTCTACTTAATACCCAGAGACAGAGAAGATTTTCAAAGAATTTCTACATTTTCACTATATGACCAATAGAGCCCCACCCTAACACACCAGAACCCCTGATCCAGGGGCCATGAATTTCACAATTTTTAAAGAGGCATCCTTGCTCATCATTACCATGCTATTAGTTTGTCTACTTAATACCCAGTGACAGAGAAGATTTTCAAAGAATTTCTACATTTTCACTATATGACCAATAGAGACCCACCCTAACACAAGAACCCCTGCCCCAGGGGTCATGAATTTCACAATTTTGGTAGAGGGCTCAACGCTCATTATAATTATGCCCACAGTTTGGCTTCTTGATGTCCAGGAGTAAAGAAGAAGATTTTTTAAAATTACACCCATTTTGATGGTTTTTGCCCCACCCCTCAGGCCCCAGGGGGGCAGGGACCACGAATTTCACAATTTTTGTTCCCCTCCACCCACAGATGCTATATGCCAATATTGGTTGAAATTGGTTCAGGGGTTTCAGAGAAGAAGTTGAAAATATTCAAATGTTAACGCACGACGACGGACAAAAACAGATAGCAATAGGTCACCTGAATGATTCAGGTGACCTAGAAAGCCTTATTACTATGAACATTTTACATCTGAAATATGAAAGTCCTAGCACTAAACTTCAAAAGTTATGGCCAAGTTTCAAGTTTTTCAAACGTAAGTAAAACTCTTTAAGGTCATGAGGTCAAGTTTTGTTACCTAAACAAGTCTTGTTAAAAGGAATAAACCAGTTACCTGACACACTATCTCCACACACAGGACAGGGCTGGAAGCCATCATTGGACATACTATTCTCATCACTCTGAGACATGGCCGTCTCTGGAATACACGAAACATCCATTTCTGATTGCATACTTTCTTGGCTAGACATATCTCCCGAGGATGATACTGAGGTGGAAAATTGTAACTGAGGCTCGCTAGTATTCGAAGGGACACTCTCCGGTAGGGAACTTTGAGTGGAGGTCCGAACATAAAACGTCTGGCCGGCTGACTCAATCATCAGAGTCCCATGACCTGCGACAACCTCCTCTTGCGATGGTGATATGGTAACATTTTCAGCCAATCGTAAGTCAGCACTATTAGAACCTTTGGACACCATCGACAAGCTCTTGGCTTGTTGTATGGCAAGAGAAGTTAGCACATTCACCATGGTCTCCTGTTCACCATTCCCATAGTTTCCAACCAAATTGTCCTCACTTTGTCCATCTGGTTTTTGTACATTTTGTTGATTTATTTTCCACTTCAACATATGTTTAATATCCTCTGGACTCAGATATTGAGAGGATTGGCTTATTTCTTCAGTAGTATTGGATGATCTCTGCATACCCTGTAAAATGTTCACAATGCCAGCATTCGTTTCACTCTCTGCACTGTCAGTTTTATTTTCTTCAGACAATGACGAATTCCTAGATTCGATAATCTCCTGTTTAATCTTTATTCGAGGATGCATGTTAGTGTTTCGTTGTGAAGACTGGTTTCCTCCCTCCTTCGATGTCAAGGTCTGCGATATAGCTTGCAGGAGAGCTGGGGAAATACTTACATCAGTTAGAGAATTCATACCTGCAATGACAAAATATAATGTTTCATCAGAAAACATATATTATATATCACACTGGTCATGTACAAGAATGTAAACAAGTAGAGTTACATACTAGATCTAGGGTCAAGAGATGCATACATGTGGGAATCGACACAATCGAACTCAGGCTACACAGGTAATGTCGCTCTGTTTATATTATGTGACACCAAAAAACCATGAAGACAGTTCGTGAATTATTGTAAATGTCGACCTTTCAGTGTTTCTCATTGTACTAAGTTATACCGGGGCGGGTACACCGACCACCCGCCTAACGAGCAACCCATGCATGCCGCCGTTCTGGTCAACAATAGAAATCTGAAAACATATCGTTACTGTAAATCAGAGAATTTCTCCTCATATGTGACAAAGTTATTAACTCACTGAATAGTGTTGTGGCAACGAACGACTGCAATCAGGAAAGTGAAAGTCTCATGACTATCCCGTAACATAGACTTGCATGTTGAAGGGAATCGCGTCGTTTCGGCCATGACCTTGTAATGGGTGGCGTCCTTCACCAAACGAAACCGATGGAGGTTGTGCCGAGCCCGTTTGGCTAAAACTTCACCAATGACACAGGTAAAAATATGGTTTAAGTACTTATTCTATGCAAAAATAATTCAACAATTTTAATCCACATTAACAAGTAAAATGGCGGCCAACAATGGATTGCCACGAAATATACCATTGGTTAGAGGCTATTTTCCGCGAAGCATGATTTAGTTCTAAGAGTTACTGTTCTTGGTTGGTGTAGAAAGATGGATCAAAGAATTTGTTCAACCTATCAATTAGTACATGTTAGTTCCAGGGGTGGATCCAGGAATTTTGGAAAGGGAGTTCTACCATGAATTTCGGTTTTTAAAGGGAGGGGGTCACCCTTAAAATGCGTTATTTTTACCTTTTCAAATTAAGTATAGTTTTCTGACAAAAGGGAGGGGGATCGAGGGGGGGGGGGGGGGACCCAGGGACTTGTTAACTTTATCACATACATATGTTGTTATATGCACTGATATTGTCCATTTACTTTTGTATACACCCAATTTGCAAATTACAAAAAAAGTTAATGCTGAACTCATACTTCAGAACCATACATGCGTGAACGATAGATTTCATTTGAATAAAGTCATTTGATAAAAAATGTTAAGTCAGCATATATATATAGATCTATATATATAATTCAATAAAAAAGCAGGAAAATATACAGTTCCAAATTATATCTAAATCACTAGCGCTTTCTGGATTTTAACATCCATCCTCAGGTGAGTACATTATTAATTTGTATTCACCTGAGGATGGATGTTAAAATCCAGAAAGCGCTAGTGATTTTTCAAAAAATATATTTTGGAACTGTATATTTTCCTGCTTTTTTTATTGAATTATTTTGACTGTGTGATATCAACTCTTTCTATTTTATATATATATATATACATACAGTAAGGAATATGCACACAGGATTCGCAAACAATTGCAAGCGAATATGTGCTCCACAAAATTCGAAGTTACAAATCCCTATAGAGTTATCGTTCTTTGTTAATCTTCTCGATAAAATTATTTCATGTCCTAGAATATCATGTATTAGAGCTATATAGAGGAATCACCCTCGATCATAATCTATCAGCTGACATTTTACCAAATAGTTGCATATATTTCGTTATTAACGGTAAATATGATTGAAATTTCACTAAACTTTTTTTTATTTATTTCATTTTTCTAGCATAGGCCTACATGTATTATGTATAGCAAAAAAAAAAAAAAAAAAAAAAAAAAAAAAATCAATGAACGTGTAACAAAGTGAAATAATTGAAATTGACGTGTAAATACCAGCAACACATGTCAATATTTTACAATCTCCCGGTGAATAGAAAAGGGGGTTCTACTTTGCTTCCGTTTTTCAGCCGCACAGTGATCTCTTGTGGTTTACATGCAAGGTGAAGATAACGAACAGTGATCAATCTCATAAATCCTACAAGCAATACAAAATAGACATGTATACATTCGCGGACTAGTCCTTTAACCTTCAGATCAGGAGCACTGCTTGGACGATTGAAGTCACTTGGCTATATCATGCAAGAAGATTCGTGAAGAGATCTTTGCTTACACCCAACCATAGAGCAGGACATATGTAATCATGTCAAGCTCGCCAACGTTGGAACATAGCGTCTTGGAGGAAAGTCCACCCATGGTCGCGGCCAGAATCACTTTTTGCTACATATCACAGATGAGCGAATGTGTGTATGATGGCAACGTATGCTGAACGAAATATTGTAGAGATGATTTCCATTGGTGGCGGATCATTTATGATGTGGGGCCGTGTTTCCTACGACTCTAAGCTGGATTTTATTTATAGTTAGGGACAACCTTAATGCACAAAATTACCAAAGGCACATTCTTGCTACAAGTATTGTGCTTCGTTTTGACAATCGCCCTCTTCGACCAAGGTAAGTATTCATGGAATCCCAGACCATATCGTGCTGTGTAAAGGTTTTTGCGGAGAGAGTCAAATGTTAGCGATACTATCATGTCATGGTAAATGACTTTGGTAGGGAAGCATGAGATGCGTACATACCAAAGACAGATCACATTTCTATGATTATATATGTATGTATATGTTTTATATGTAAGGGTTGTGTAGAGTTTTTCTCGTATCTATACCCACTCATATTAAATGGAGAATCTTCATACGGACACCTAACCTTTTCAAGCATTTTTAAAAATGAAAATATTTTACTTTCTTTTTTAGATTCACCAACATCCAATTGAAACCGAGGATACCCATCAAGAGGTTTCTATCCACTCAGACATTAACACCCACCGTGAAGCTTCCACCAACCCAAACTTCTACATCAACCCAGAGGTTTCCACACACCAGACGTCTACATCCACCCAGAGGTTTCCACACACCCAGACGTCTCCATCCACCCAGAGGTTTCCATTATCGCCACCCACCGCTGTTGAATATCCATGCGGTATATGTGGTGAAGAATCAGAGAACACCGCATACATTGCTTGCGACAAATGCAATGACTGGTTTCACATTTCTTGTGAATGTCTGCGCTCTTCTGACTTCAAGTTTTTAACCAGCATAGACTTACCATAGAACTGTAGCAATTGTAATTTAAATCCTGACGGAAGCTTTGATTTTGAGTCATCCCTGGAGAGATTATCGATGCTCCGAAATGATGCAAAAAGCTATGTGATTCTGCACGATTGGAATCAATATTTCTGTGAAAGCAACCTCAGTTCCAATGCGAAGATTCCTTGTTACATTCATCGACTGGGCTCTGAGCAGAGATGAAGATGCAATGTCTTTGCTGGGGAGCAACTGGGCTGGTCTTGTTCCAGTTGCTGTAGAGGAAATGGAAAATGTCTGTATAACGCTATATCAGTCGCCGGGTCATGGAGATTATGCTACAGAGCTTCACCTCCGCTCCGCAAATGAGCTAATTCAAAACAAAAAGTATTACGTAGAACAACACAAAGAAGCTGATCATGCGCTGTGCTGTGAAAGCATAGATAAGTCCATCAATGATTGCACCATCAATCACTCTTTTTTATCTGTTTGGTCTATGCACGCAGCATGCTCAGTCATAGGGAAGTCTGACAACTCCGTATATCCTATTGTGAATGGGCCTTTGGACAATTGCGTAGTCATCCTCAACAGACTAAAAAGTTCAAGGCAACTAATCACGATCATGTGGAGTGGACCCACACGTGGGACCGGAACATGGACACCAAATCATTTCCTCCCAATGTTGGGATCAAGCTGTATTCGAGCAAACACGGTTGACACTGACAATGAAGAAGAAATTCCTCCACTTAGCCCAGTGTCATCTTTTTCACAAACAAAATGCTGTGATGACAAAGTAACACAAAAAGAACATACAAATGACATCCATGCACAGTCAAACAAGGATACCATTAATGAAACACATTGTATCGACAACTCGGAGATGACGCCACCAGACGATTCACAGTTTTTGAACGCAACATCTCTAGATGATGTATACCAGCCGGACAAAACCCCCGATAAAAATTCTTAATCTGTAAAATTTCTGTCATTGGACCAGCAAATTGAAATTTTGAAGGATCAGAATACATTTACCAAAGTTGCAGACATTCCTGTTTCCAAAAGGCGTCAAGGAAAATGTATTCTTTGTTTTTGATTATAAATACAATGCAAAGAGAAGGACAGACGACAAAAATCCATCATATCCGGATGACTGCAGTGCTTGGAAACAGTGAAAAACCATAACAAAACTAGAGTTCTTCCTCAAGACGCAACTTGGCTACAAAACCGTCAGACGTGAGAAATCTGGATTACATCTCAGACAGCTGAAAGGAAAGAAAATCCCACTTGCACCACAGCCTAGCGAAGATCAGATTCTTTTGGTGAAAAGATAGTATTCCACTCTCGCCAGGGAAGAAAAATACAGAAAAAGAGTCACGTGGTTTGAAAACCAAACTTTCCTGGAAACAGCTTCCGTGGAGTACATTGGGGCTTATTCTGTCAATCGCCCTTGCATCCACGGCAACCCAAGAACAACATTCCATACCAACGTCCAAATATACAACAGAAGGAGTTAATACAATCTAGCCTAAACAAGAACCAACCGCCAAGAGATATAAAAAATGAGGTTTGACATAACATTCCAGATGACCCAATGTCGCTGAAAACTGCCAGAAATGTGAAGTACAATTATGAAAAGAAAAAGCATTCTCAAAATAAACAGAACTTGGCCGACGAGGTAATAACAGTGTCAAACAAGAAATATGAAGATGTCTCCTTTGTTAAAGAAGTTTTGACTTCAACAAACAACAAACCACCAAATGTAATATTATCCTCAGAGGAACATATGATGTCCATGCGTAGCTCCATCATTAATGCATTATTGGAACTGACAGAACATTTAACGGTGGTTCTTGCTACCTGACCGTGACGACATTCAAAAACAAAAATATAGTGAAGAACGAAAGTAACGAATCTCCCATAATGTTTGGATCCATGTACCTACATTGGCATGGAATCACACGATTTTTATCCCATTTACAGATTCAACTTCCTGATACAGATCAAACAAAATTAATATTTGGAACCGATGGAGAAAACGCTCTAACCAATGCAATTGAATCCTGTTTTCCAGCATCAAGACACTTGAAAGACAATTTAAGGCACAGTTGGAAAAACAGTCTCGCAAACCCAGAAGTTCAGGATATTATAAACTCTTTATTCAATAAATCTACAGGACTCTTCACCCTTGAAACTGACGATGTCTACATCTAAATTGAAAAAGAAATCCAAGAAATGTACAATCTGCCTTACTTCAATGCTTTCCTTCAGAAAGTAAAGGAAGAAAGTTTTATACCTCGGAAAGCAACAAATTTTAGGATTTCAAAATTGTGGACAAACAACAGCAACGAACCCTATAACAATGTAATCAAACTGCAAACAGATTGGAAAATCATGTTCCGGCACTGATTGATTTACTTCATTAATTAAACATCGAATATCCGAGACTCATTGCACTCAAGGGGTGATTTTACCATAAAAGAGTCAGCGGAAATTTTAAAAGTGGCATATGAAGTTTGGATAAACTTAACGGCAGATCAAAGACAGAGAAGGCTTCACAGATTCCTAAATTTCACAACACCAGCATCATCCATAACATCTAAAGACAGAGAAAGCTTCACAGACTCCTAAACTTCACAACACAAGCATCATCCATAACACCTAAAGACGGAAGCTTAACCATTCCTAAAGTAGCAGCCACCACAAAGAAGTCTGAACAAACAAAAAGAGTGAAAGCCTGCAAGTCATACACCTTAACCAAGATACCAATCTCTCGTTCACTTTGAAAGAGTATATTCCCTTAAAGCAGTCATATGTTACTGAGAGTATATTAGATGGGAATACTATAATGCATACGATTAACACACATGACGGTTCATACTTTTACTGTTTACCCGATACACTTAAATATTTAAACACAATTTGTTGATAGTGAGTATACGCGTATATTTCATGTATTCAGTTCGATATACTGTACATAATGGTATATAGAATTAAAGAATAGTGTGCTCTTTTAATGGTATTTCTTATCCAAGAAGTGAATGTGTTCGCCATTAAAGATAGGGTATTTTGTTGCGCTTATAGTTTATAAGGTATAATTAGTGACACTATAAGAAAGGCAGCCCCGTAGAACAGGAAGCCGATGTCTAAGAAGAATGTATTGTTTTTGGAATGTTGTTAAATGCGTCGTCTGTATTTGCCCTACTCTTAATTTTGAATTCTTTATGGGATTTATGAGATTGGTCACTGTTTGTTTTTCGTGCCATCGAATGTACACGCACGCTGAAGATTTATCTTTGTTTGATCATTCTTTATAGTGTAGATATAGAAAAGGATAGGAACAATTTCTAAACTTTTTTTTTTCTTTTTTAAAATCCATCTCATAGCAATTATCATGGGAAAAGTTTTACTAGAAGAAAACGAAGAAGAATTCTGATGACTAAATCAAATTATCCACTGAACAACGTACAAAGATTAAAAATTAAACATAATCTGTTACAGTCATAAATACATTTTTAAACAGCAAAAATAAGACATCATTGGACATATGTTAATAATATTTCGTCTTACGTTTGGTAGGACGATATTTCACACTATTTCAAGTTAACCTTTTAAAAACAATGTTCTATCATCTATGAAATCTTCATGCTCCTTTTAGAGTATGGCGAAACGGATCATTTTTCTTTGAATATGAAGTTTTACATTTAATATTTACATGTCCAGTAGAAATGTCTGTGTAGTACTGGCCAGTATCTACCTGGTAGTACCTATACTATGTACTAGTATGTCGATAATTAGTATCCACTGGGTAGCACTTGTAGTTAGATAATTAGTATCCACGGAGTGGTACCTATGTGCTAGTAGTGAGATATTGGTGCTTTTGTTAATGATATGAAGTTGATATCTGATGGCATTTGTTTGAATGAAAACTGTAAACCATCCTCAAATTTGAAAATATGAATACAGGGGGAATACTTTTGGTATTTATTGGAAGGATAGGGGATCATAAATTAATGTGTTTGCTTGTCGACTAGCTTTTGAACTCGAGTTTGAGAAGTGCTAATAATGTAAAGCGCAGTATATAGGCCTACAGGAAATCACCATATAGATGTTAAACGACACTTGCTATAAACTGTTTTCAAAATGATGAAAACTAAATTCATGTTCTTATAAATACAATTCACAATTCTTGTGGAATGTAATTATCCCCATGATTTCTCGATTAAGCACAAAATTAATTTTGTATAGAATGGCATAGGCAACAGTAGTACATGTCTATTTGAACATCACATGGAAATTTACAAGTTCCTTATTTATCAACTGGAGCGCACGGAACTTTGGGTAGAGAATGTATGCATCGAGGACGGACTTTTATATGAGTGTTTGAATTGTTGCGTACAATTAAATTAAATGAAAGATCTCTTTAATTCAAATGAATTTAAGAACAATTTATTGCGTGTATATGTTATCTTATATTTATTGATATCATGTATAGTAAATAAAATTTGATTATAAGGAAGTCCCTGGGAGCTCCAAATTTAATATTCCTTACACTGAAAAAAAAATAACTAGCAAACTAGTAAAACTACTGTCCATACAATCACTAATTTAAAAGTAGTTTTTACTAGGTGTTAAGTAAGTTTACTATTTGTTAACTAGTAATTTAACTAATCAGACAGTAAAACATTACTTCAGTCAATAGTAAATATTAGTATGCATTCAGTAGATTTACTAATTTTCCATTCCTGTATTCCATTGCCAAAATTACTAACATTCTAGTAATTTAACTGATAGGACAAGTAAAATCGCCCTGTTAATCCTTCAAAAAATTGAATACAGAAGATAACATCAAGGACTTTAATCTGAAGTTAAAAGTCGACATGATCTTCTGGTCAATCTTGATTGCGATGGGGAATGTATCTTCTGTGGAATTTCTTGAACCTGTAATCAGGATTTCCCAAACTTTTCTTTACACAGGATTGCCAAACAGTCATCGGCATCTAAATAAACAAAAACAGAACAAAATGTATTAAGTTACATATTAAAAAATATCAAGCTGTGTGTAGGATTTCTAATAAATAAACATCAAGAATAAAAAAAAAAACAGTCATAAGTTCAATGACAAACCTTTTAAGTCAATGTTCCCTCTCCAGCATCCCAATAAAAATGGCGTCTCGCAGAGTAGACCTTGCTGCAGTTTTCGCGGGCAACACGGGTCACGATGCTTATGACGTCATATTTCTAGTTACATTACTATCCTGCTTAGTAAATACATTACTTATTAGTCATGAGCAAGTCTTTACGAGGCATCCTAGTTAAATTAACTAGGTATTTTTTTCAGTGTATATGTAACATAAATGATCTCTCTTCGTATCGAAAATTAGGTAATGATTTTACGAATGCTTTTGTAATCCGTCATGCCGAACAGTTGACCAAAGACAAAATGAACGGTCGTTCATAATTTCAAAATTTGAAACTCAGTATTGCGAATGTGTGTATAATGGTAGTTTTGTCCAGTGCGACACTTTAAGGGCAAAATTATGAATACACGTTGTTTCTTCTCGTCAAGCGCAATGATCGAAAACACAATGCACTATATGAATGACAAACAGAAAAACTGCTATATTTAATTGTAAACAGTGGCCTGGTTTCTTGGACATTGTCAGGTAGTGTACAGCATAATTTCGGTAAAATGTTTTGAATTTAGAGTTATAAGGCGCAAACTTCCGAGAACAGTCCTGGACCATTTGATATCCAGTTTTCACCTTATTACTTACTTTCAAGAACTGTATTATCACAAAATATGTTCAACATTTTTTTTAAATTGCGTTTATCCATGTGTTTTTACATATCAGTAACTCTTAAAAAATATTACAAAAATTTGTAACAGTGACTTTTATAATTACGGAAAAAATAAGAACATCGAAAATATCAGATTAATAGAGGGCGAAGCCCTCTCACGGCCCGAAGGGCCGTGAGAGCGGAGCTCTCCCTATAGGTAACACGTATATACATGTTTAAAAGGAAAATATAGGAAAATAATGAAAAATTAAACCATACCTATGGAACTTGAAAAGTTTGGTACCAATGGCGTCGGTTCGAATAATAGCGCGTGGACATGTATTTCTCCATTTTGAATCTCGTCTACCCTAGTTCACGACGTTCTGAGATGTTACACATAAAATCCGTAAAAGCATGTAAATCTTATTTTCTTAATCATATATAATCACTCCACGATTAACGCCATGTTTTTTGTTGTGGTTCAAACGCTATGTTTGTAAATTTGCTAAATAACGACGCTGAATATGACGTCACAATGTACTGTTTACATCATTTGCGTTATATTTCCTGCGTTCAATATTTAGGCGGATCAAATGTCCAAAATTAGGATGCTTTGATACAGCTCCGTCCGCGTGCTAACTTCGGGTTGTTTTTGTCCTGCTTTGGATAGAGATACTAATGCCAAAACTTTTTTGCTTCGCCCTCAAACACGGTCACGCCGTAAAACATATTATCGTATTTCAAAAATTGTCCATGTTTCAGATCGTTGGTCTCGGGAGGGGTGTCTTCGTTGAGTGAGATGTACATGTATATAAGTAATAGAGGGCGAAGCCCTCTCACGGCCCGAAGGGCCGTGAGAGCGGAGCTCTCCCTATAGGTAACACGTATATACATGTTTAAAAGGAAAATATAGGAAAACAATGAAAAATTAAACCATACCTAT
The DNA here is from genome assembly GCF_947568905.1 of Ostrea edulis. Taxonomy (NCBI): domain Eukaryota; kingdom Metazoa; phylum Mollusca; class Bivalvia; order Ostreida; family Ostreidae; genus Ostrea; species Ostrea edulis. The sequence continues at coordinate 107,448,553 of NC_079165.1, forward strand.
GGAACTTGAAAATTTTGGTACTAATGGCGTCGATTCGAATACTATCGCGTGGACATGTATTTCTCCATTTTGAATCTCGTTTACCCTAGTTCACGTCGTTCTGAGATGTTACATAAAATTCGTAAAAGCATGTAAATCTTATTTTCTTAATCATATATAATCACTCCACCATTCACGCCATGTTTGTTGTTGTGGTTCAGACGCTATGTTTGTAAATTTGCTAAATAACGACGCTGAATATGACGTCACAATGTATTGTTTACATCAATTGCGTTATATTTCCCGCGTTCAATATATAGGCGGATCAAATATCCAAAATTAGGATGCTTTGATACAGCTCCGTCCTCGTGCTAACTTCGGGTTGTTTTTGTTCTGTTTTGGATATTGATACTAATGCCAACATTTGTTTGCTTCGCCCTCAAACACGGTCACGCCGTAAAACATATTATGATTATAAATCTTCATAAAATGATAGATTTGGGCCTCGTCAAAACTAGTATAAGTATAACTAACACTGAACACCTACACAATTCTATGCTGATCATGTTGTAAATCAATCGCAACTTCTGGGCTTGGCGGAAAGGCCCGAGGTGAGGTCTATGATGCATTCTCTACCCAGAATTCCGTGCTGCCAGAGACAGACCCAATCGGAACTCCTCGAATGTCTCGCGCACTCGACATAGATCTCGGATGTAATAGCGAGCGCAGCGAGCCAGCGCGCGGAACGCTGGCTCGTACTGCGAGCTCTAATGACTAGAGCGCGGGAAATAATCCGAGCTAAATCTCAACCTCTAACAAGAATTTTTTTTTGACGACAATCCCAGAAGTCCCTCGTACAAAATGGTGGATGGTTCGATTCGTAAAATAATAATTAAAAAAATCTTTGAAGTATTACAAACCTTTCTTATTTGAAAGGAAAGGATGACAATCATATTTTTCCCTTTTTCTTTTTAAAATATTGTCTAAAGAAATGTAAACAGTCACGTCACAACTATCATCCTACGTCACAACAAGCTCGTTGCATTTCCCGCTAAACTGGTTCCTACATTGGCGAGAAGAGCAAGGCAGTAATCCTACGTATTGACAGTGAACCAGATCAGTTTTCCTTGTTTTCAATATAAATTTTTTGAAAATGTATTCAGATATGCTGCGCTCGCCCCAACGGTCACACCGTGATTATATTACGATGGAGTTGGCAATGCATCAAATTCACTCATGGATGCCATCGTATTACATCCGAGATCTATGTCGAGTGCGCGATACATTCGAGGAGTTCCGATTGAGACAGACCTTCTTTGAACATCGGAAGGCCTCGGTACCAGGCTACGTTTATGTGAAGCTTGCGTAACTCTGGTGAGAAAATGGCCTATGATGTTGCCTCGTTGAAGGCGCCTCGTGATTGAAGAAACGAACAAGCATATTTTATTTATTCAACAATTATCAATACTTATTTCTTCTGTAAGATCAAAATCAAGCATCGATAAACAACAGATTTACTTCATATCGTATTTTCTTATGTTGTCATTTAGAAATAAACAACAGGAAACTGGCTTAGATCCGCCAGCCAAAGCGCGCCCGTCACTTTACTCTCATTTTTGCTATTTCAGGTATTTTATCGAAAACGACAGTAGTTTTTTTTTTAATTTGTTTTACGATATTTACTAATCAAGTAAGATAGGACTTCACCTCTTATATGAAACAATATTAAAGATGCAAACAGTAACTCTGGAGCCAGCGTTTCGGTGTTTATTGGCAAAATTTGTTAATTTATAAGTATAGATTTAATATTTGTAATATTTGCAAACTAAGCCATATATAACACACATGAACGACATGAACAATATGAAATTGTCAAAGTTTTGGGACGACCTGTTCCTTCTTCAGGACTATAATATTTTCATAGAAATACTACCGGTAAATCAATAAAATTACAAACTATATGTAGCACTAAACCTATGCCTACTACCCGATCCCATTCCCTTATTAGTGAATAAATCATTGTTTAAATAAACTAAACCTAAGCTACAAAACCCGAAAACAGACAGAAGGTCTACATATTGAAATTATCGAGGGCAACATATGAGGCAACATAACAATGTCTGCTCAGAACGAGCGTCAACACTGAACTGAACTAATTAACTCTACGCTAGATGAAGTTATAAACAAAAGAATGGGATTATTAATGTAGACTATAATTTAAAATCGGTTTGTCGACTCGTTCTAATGACGGGTCATTATAAGTATTTTGTACCTGGAGGAGTGACGCTATATAACTGGTGTTAAACTGTGATGAAAATGTTTTTCAAAAGAAAAAGATAAACTAAAATACGAAAGAAAGAAATATTGGTGCTGAAGTATAGTAATCCCGTGTAAAGAAATAATTAGGGGACCATACGAAAATTATATATATTCCCAGTGCTTTTATAAGTTTCTTGTTGGCCTTGTATCTTTTTAGATTCCACATTTTAAGAGTTGTTGGAAGACCACGGCGCTGTTGTCGATTTAAACCTCAATATAAACATATGTATCCATTTTGGGAGGTTTATATTAAATGTCCTTAAGTTCTATAAATAAGTCTGGTCCCGGTATCAGGTTCCAATACATTTAGTTTGCGATACGGAGTTCCGGTAAGATAATCTCTCATGTATTGACGTAATGCATGTTGATATTGCATGCAACCGTGTCTTTTTCTTGCAAAATTGTATAGTATTAGAGTATATCACAAGATCTAGTTGATATATAACACTTGGCAGCTGAGACATTTTTTATTGATATCCGTTTACAATCCTTCAGATTATTTTGATAAGTGAACCAGGGCGCGCGGATCCATGTTTATAACATGCCTATACAAGCATTTAAAGATTCCATTGTCGCTAAGCTCTGCAATATCTGTCGTTGTAATATCAGGAGGGTGTATTATTTCACCTAACAGAGTGACCTCTTCTGTTTTATGCAAACTGATCCTTTATGATGTGTCCTCATTGATCTGCGTTCTTCCTATCTGATCTTATTCTTTCTCTGATTCATTAACTTCTACAATAGCATTTTTTTCTTTACAGTTGATTGTAAAAAAAATAAGAAGAATAGATTAATGAACATAGGCCGTAGAGGACGACATGATTGTGACATGTAGTAGTGGTATGCTTCTTCTTGTAAGTTTTACTCTGGGAACAAATTATGTTGAAGGGAAGAAAGACGATATAAACAACGAATATTGTGATTCTGACAAATGTGGTTCACTGGTGAGAAATCTTGTTTACAATGAGGACTCCGTCAGTTTGTCCATCACAGAAAACGGTGTCAAGTTCATCGAACAGTTCTTTCCAGCCTCCTTAAAATCACTTACACCTACCGACTGTCGCGAATCCCGCAACGAGTTCTGTTTGACGTGGGGAGATTCTCTAAAGGCAGTAATGAAAAGGAAATCTCTGAAAAGCAAGGAATGCTTTGAGCTGAATTTCACATCGAAGCCATCATCAGACATTCTTCCCACATCCTGCATTCCGCTAGAGGGCGCTGCGTGGTACGGGGGCGCGGAATTACACACACAAAGGTGGCCACTCAATGACGTCGACTTACCAATGCAACCATTCATTTCAAATGATATCGTTCCAGAAGAGACTGCTTTTGGTAACGTTTTGGAGCCGTACTGGATCAATTCTAAAGGCGTGGGTCTGTACGTGAGCGATCTCTCCCCTTTGCATGTTGCAATTAATGAAAAGAAGTCTCGTCTGCTCTGCCTTCAGGCGAAATATGAAGACCCACACTTTCCAGAACTTATATCGCAGTATCTTTCTCTTAATTATACAGTATGTAAGCAACGCAATGTTAAAGAGATAAGAAATTTCGTTCATGATTTAATATTTGATATTCCCAATGGTATGCCGGACGAAAAGATGATCAAAAGTCCAATCTGGTCAACGTGGGCGAGGTACAAAACTCTCATAAATCAAACGAAAGTCATAAAATTTTCTGAAGAAATTAAAAGCAAAGGATTTTCTAACAGTCAGATTGAAATTGACGATAAATTTACAGTAAAGTACGGAGATTTTGACTTTGATTCAGAGAAGTTCCCGGACCCGCTAGGAATGTTTAAAAACCTGAAGGCAGATGGATTTCGGACAACAGTTTGGATAACACCCTTTGCTAACTTGGATTCCTATGCTTTCTCTGATGGAGTAGAGAAAGGTTATTGGTTGCGAGATATTGCCGGGAAAGTTCCGGCGCTGGTAAAGTGGTGGCAAGGAATAGGTGCAATCCTCGACGTCACTAATGAGGAAGCCGTAGATTGGTTTGTCACGCGCCTTCGCGACATACAAACTGAATATCAAATCGACTCTTTCAAGTTTGATGCTGGTGAAATGACGTACATGCCATCCTCCTATTCCACTCGATACAGACTGGGAAATCCGGGATTCTTTACCACACTTTATGTTGACATGGTTTCCAGATTTGGTGACATGATAGAAGTAAGATGCGGTTACAAATCGCAGAGACATCCTGTGTTTGTTAGAATGGGCGATAAAGAATCTACGTGGGGCTATGAAAATGGGTTTAAAAGTCTTATTCCCACAGTCCTTACCATGGGGATTCTGGGATATCCATACGTACTGCCGGATATGATCGGTGGGAATGGCTATGGAGAAAACCTCGGTATTGATGTGGTTTTGCCGGAGAGGGAATTGTACATCCGCTGGATGCAGCTTACGGCCTATTTACCGTCAATGCAATTTTCGTTTGTGCCATGGGACTATGACGAGGAAGTTGTTGCGATTGCAAAAGAGATGGTGAAAGTGCATGAAGAGGTGGTGACTCCAATCTTATTTCAGGCCTCCATGGAAGCTCAAAAATCGGGTTAGTTACATGTACCTCCACTAACGAAACCATGTTTCGAGACATCACCTAAAACACAACAGCGAATATACTAACACTGAATAATACGATGTAGCAAATACTATAATTATTTGAATTTAGAGAAATGCAGATTTTGGAATGACATTGTCATTTTTAAATTTCAGGAGCACCTCTGATCCGGCCGTTGTGGTGGATAGAACCAGATGTTGATCAGGCTTTAAACTGTGACGACGAATTCCTGGTTGGAGATGTGTTACTGGTCGCCCCGATTACAGACAGGGGTTCAAGGTCGAGAGACATTTACATTCCTCGAGGAGAGTGGCGCGATAACCTTCACGGTGATACTGTTATCGGGCCCGTTACTCTTCGGAACTTCGAGGTCGCCTTACAACAAATAGCAACTTTTAATCTAGTCAGCTAATGTAGAAAATTTGAAATATAGATTGTTATAGCTGCTTGTTATTGTGGTTTATTCTACTTTATTACCACTTTCTGTTTTCATTGAAATAAAGAATCAGAATAAATTTTCATTGTTCTAATTGATATGTGCTAATTTGGGTCGAGTTATGCAATTAGTACTTCTGTACACATAACACTGATCTCCCATTGTTTCATGTAGTAATTTTAATTATATCAGCTTTCTGGTAAATTAATGAAATCAACATTCACCGACTACGAACAGTTTACCAAGGTCATGTTGATATTAATGTACTTATCATCAACCTGACGAAATCCCCCCCCCTTTTTTTTCTTTTAAATTATTATTCCGGTCATAACTGTAATTCATTTTATGTCTATCAACATTTATATGTCAATTCGATATATCCCAGTGAGCTCGAAATAAAAGACACCATATAGTCTTCCACATCTGCTTCGCACTTCAATATTTTATTGACGATCGATGTCAACGGCAAACTAACAACTCAACTTTATAACAAACGGTTGATTTCAGCTTCTCCATCGTCAACTTCCCATATTTATGTAGTAATATTCCATTATTACATGCGTATGGTGTTTATATCTCTCAACTGATTCGATATGCAAGAGCTTGTTCTGCGTATCGTCCGTTTTAAAATCGAGGCAGGCTACTGACATACAAGTTGATTTTACAGGGGTTTCAAAAGTCGCGTTTAAAATTAGCATTTCGCAAATTATATGGTCGTTATAACGATCTAGTTCGTCAATACAACCTATCATGAGGTCAAATGCTGTCTGACTTGTTTCATACCGATCGTTAGGCCGTTCTTGACACACTGATTTTGACTACGGATAACTTCGTTTACCTGATCAAAATATAGGGCTCAAGGCAGGTGTGACCGGTCTACAGGAGATGTTTACTCTTCCTAGGCACCTAATCCCACCTCTAGTGTGTCCAGGGATCCGTGTTTTCCCAAACTCACTATTTTGTATTCCTTGTAGGAATTTTGAGATTGATTGCTGTTCGTTATCTTCACCTTTCACTGAAGAAATTTGTCTAAATCAGAAAGGGGGTTCCATAGCTTTCCTGCACTAAAACGAAAAGAAGCAGAGCATAACTTGGTCAGTTTTTAAGTAAAGGCAGGCTACTGACAAACAAGTTGATGGTGCAGGGATTTAAACAGTCTCGCTTAAAGTCAGCATTTTGCCAATTCTATGGTCGTTATAGCGATTTAGTTTGCCAATACAACCTATCATGGGGTCAAATGCTGTCTGACATGTTTCATACCGATCGTTAGGCCATTCTTGACACTGATTTTGACTACGGATAACTCCGTTTACCTGATCAAAATATAGGGCTCAAGGCAGGTGTGACCGGTTGATGGAGATGCTTACTCCTCCTAGGCACCTGATCCCACCTCTGGTGTGTCCAAGGGTTCTTGTTTTGCCAACTTTTTCTCTTGTATTGCTTATAGGAGTTATGAGATTGATCACTGTTCGTTATCTTCGCCTTTCATTCATAAGAGCTGACATGAATTCTATAAATAAAACATAAAGCACGCTGCTGTATCTTTTCAAGATTCTTTGTCTCAGCTTCATCACAAAAATGACAGGCCAATGGGCAATATTTAAAGTTAGATATGATAAAAGTGTGGTATATTGTAAGTCTTCCTAATCAATTTAAATGAGCTTCAATTATTCTCTTTTTAAAAAGGACATTTAGTTGACGTGATAGTTGTGTTGTGTTTATGCTGCTTAAATTTCAGTTGATAATCTATGGTAACACCTAGTAATTTCACACAATCTTCTGGCTGAATTTCTGTTCCATCAATATTAAAAGTCATTGCAGTATTTGTTTTTTTTCCCAATGCAAATGGCTTGAAATTCATCGGGGTTTGCCTACATCCGATTATCTGAAAAACATTGTACTAAGTAAAAGTTATTTGATTCCAAAAATTGATTTACATCTGAAATATCTTAACCTGCACATGACAGAGTGTTATCGTCCGTGTACAATGTATATGTATAATATCATAATTTGAGACAAAAATAGATATCGTTCAAAAGGTGTTAAAAATTATCGGCCAAGGGATGGACCCTTGGGTCACGCCTCTCAACAAATAAAAATTATAAGATAGCTCTTTGCCCGTGTGTCTGAAGTTTTAATAAAAGTAAATCATGAGGTACATGTCTGTGGTCATTTCTACTAAACATGATCGCCATATAGTGTTGTAGTCACACTTTTCTATATACATGTAATAACAAGAACACTGAAAGTGCATATGAACTACTTTATAAATACCGTGACCTCCCACGCTTATTTTGTAAAAACGCTGAGTGCATTCATATTGGTGACCATGGGTAATATAATTAAGTTCCGTGTTTACCTTCGTCTAGGTCACCTGTACGTTTCACACCTAACCGGGATCTAACTTTCCGTGTGAGCTTGGTTCTGTTTACCTGGTCTGTTACTGTATTCTATGGGAACACATTCTCTGTCAAAGGTCTTTATATTAATGTTTATATTAACGTTTGTAATCTAACAACGCTGTGTGTATTCGTGTGACTATGGGTATAGTTTAGTCCGTATTTACTTGTGTTAGATTGTTAATTCTATGCGAACACATTCTCTGTCAAAGAGTAATTGTAGTAATTTCGGAATTAGAATAAACTCTTAACAATAGAATTTTGGAAGCATTCAATGTATATCCTTGAATTAAAGATTTCAATTCATATTATATATAATGGTATCTGTTAGGATTTTGTCATGATGTCAAGGCCTTTATTTTACAAAGAGATTTTTATAGCGAGGGAGGACATTTGATATAATAATATTTATGTGATTTATGGATTTTAGGACTATGTCAAGGCCTTTATTTTACAAAAGAGATGTTTATAGCGTGGGAGTAATTATGAGGCATTAGTATGCTTCCTGTTAATGTCTTCCTATACATTCCGTGTTCTACAGTAGGGGATTTTCACGATATTCCATGTCCGTGTTTATTTTGTATTTTAGTCAATATTACGTCACTTTAACGATTCAAAATAGAAAAAAAAAACAGTATTAATATCTATAATTGTATATAACTCTATAAGTATATCAATGTCTATAATTAATATAGATTAATCTAATTATTAATCAAAGGAAATGCATATGTTGCCACACTTGTAAAGATGTTCGACATATATAAAGATGTCAACGTCGGACATTCTCACATTTTCAGTAAAACAGCATAGCAAAAACACATAAAAACGGTTTAAATTGACAAGATTTAAATTTCAACAGTTTCAAAATTTGCTACCTTATATATATAATTTGCTTTCATATTGTAGAACGTATGAAGATTATATATATATATACTACTACTAAAAATTTGATAAGGATCACTAGGTTATATGTGTGTAATTTACCACTAACATAACAAAAGACATAAATTTGACTCAGAAACGTGTTTACTCAGGTTATGAATGAAAATTCATGAACGGCATGAACTTTTATCAATACGGAATGCTTGAAATCTGATAACAACACCAAAAGGCATTTCATTACAAAAAGTTAACAGCAAACCAGAGAAAGAATTACACAGTTTTGGGGGATAGTCCATCATTACACTTAGTCGATGAAGTGTCAATACCGGGTATGGCCTCCCCTTGCATCAATGACGGCTTGACAACGTCGAGCCATGCTGTCAATAAGCACCCGGATGTTTCCAATGGGAAGGTTCTTCCACTCTTCCACGAGGGCGTTTCCGAGATCTGCCAAAGTCGTGGGTTGTGCTCTACGGCGTGAAAGGGCAACCTGCAGCATGTTCCATACAAGCTCAATCGGGTTCAAGTCCGGCGAGCGCGCTGGCCAGTCCATACGGACAATTGTCTCCTGTTGAAGGTACTGCTCCACCATCTTGGCGCGATGAGGACGGGTGTTATCATCCATCAGGATGATCTCAGGGCCAACAGCACCAGCGTAGGGTCTGATGTAAACATCGAGGATCTCATCCCGGTACCGCACCCCCGTCATTGTTCCTCTCTCCAGGACATGAAGATCAGTAGATCTGTTCTTCCATCCCTGCTGATTCCACCCCAGACCATGATGGAACCACCACCATAACGGTCATGTTCACTGATGTTGGCATCATGGAAACGTTCACGTTGTCGTTGCCACACTCGGTGCCTCCTGTCTGTAAAGTCCAAACAATACCTGGACTCATCGGTGAACAGAACTTGAACCCAATCGTTCTGTGTCCAAGTGACATGATCTTCAGCCCAGTCCTATCGCTCCCGCCGGTGTCGAACAGTCAGAGGGACTCGAACACATGCCCTTCTCGAGTTGAGACCTGCATTGTGAAGCCGATTCCGTATCGTCTGAGTGGACACATTCACCCCCGAGGCATTCAGGAGGTCGTTACGTAGTCTGGTTGCTGTCCAGAAGGGATGGCGTCGTGCCTGAAGAGCCACAAAATGGTCTTGGCGTTGGGTTGTCGACCTCTGACGACCACCCCCATGTCGGTGTGCTGCTGTACCAAAAGTTTGCTGTCGGTTCCAGGTCCTGTTTACAACGCTCTGGCTGACGTTTAGTGCATTTGCAACGTCACGTTGTGAATAGCCAGCGTCAAGCATTCCAATACATCTCCCCAGTTGTTCTGTCGTCAGGCGACGCCTTACACGTTGAGGGGGCATTGTGTTGATAAACGTAGTGTAAACACTCAAGTGAGTTTGAAATTTTAGAAAGAATCAGACACCGATGCCCGAGTGAAAATCGTGCAATGGTAGAAAAAGCATAAACTGTGATGAGAAACGCATTTCCCATGGTATGAAATGCACGTGCAAGTTTGTTGAAGAAGTTTTTGATTTCACTTGGACACAATATTGCAGTTATGCAGTTCTTGATTTTTTAAACAGAAAAATATCTATGATCCTTATCAAATTTTGAGTAGTATATATTACAAATCGCATTTTCCTCTATGAACCAACCAATTTCAGCACGAGACACAATCCGTTCACATTGACTATGAACGGATTATGAACTAGCTTAAAGCACGCGACTGAGAGAGCGTAATGATTTGAAAGAAATAGAACATCTGTTACAAAGATCTCGCAAGTCACACCTTTTGATTAAGATTGTGAACTTACATGGATTATCATCTCAAGCTTGCGGTTTCCTACCTCCAAAATACAATACACCTTGCAATGTTGATAAAAGGCAGGGTGAGACGAAATGTGACGTCATGTCTATGTGTTGACGTATGTCAAAATAACTACTGTGACAGAGGCTAGGAGTTCGTTATTATGCAACAAAATAGAAACAATGTAAACAAACGGTGTTTTAGTGAATGAATATAAATACAAGAAATGAACATCACTTTTGAGCTGTTCATGGTCAATATGAACGGATTTGGATTTGAGGCAAATTTTCTGTGAATCGCTAGCGCCTCAAATCCAAATCCGTTCATACTGACCATGAACAGCTCAAAAGTGATGTTCATTTCTTAAATATATAGTAAACTGAAATAATTCCGTTCATTCAGAAAACAAGATAGTTGCGGTAATGCGGAGTCGAACCTGGGACCACGTGATTGCGAATGAAGTACGTACTGATTAGGGATAAATTATATAAACCATTGAATTAAGGTTTACCAGTAACCGATACAACCATTATAGAGAAAACTTGTTCAAATATTTGATTTACACAAAAATTAAAAGTTATACCGGTAATCCATCTTTATGATTTTGCACCCAAAAAAAAAGAACAAACCAATTGATATCGTCTTTAAAATATCCACACCAATGAATTGTGAGTGCATTCAGAGTGATCGCCTATTGTTCCATCAAACTTTAATTTGGGGCAAAGTCAGCGTAATGATTTATGATGTTGTATTTTTCATAAGTGCCTAACCTGACTACTATTTTGGTATAGTATACTTTAAAATGTAACATCATTATATAAATAGCAATGTAACTTTAGAATTGGGTTGGTTGGTTTTATATTGTTTAAAGTTCCGCACGAGATTTTTTCTCTCTTATGGAGACGTCATCATTGTCGGTGAAGGGCTGCAAAATTTAGGCCTATACTCGGCGCTTACGGCCTTAGAGCAGGGAGGGATCTTTATCGAGCCACACCTGCTGTGACACGGGACCTTGGTTTTGGCGAACTCGATCCGAAGAACCGACCCATTTAGTCGTCTCTTACGACAAGCAAGGGTACTGAGGACCTATTCTAACCCGGATTCCCACGAGAATTTAGAATCAGGAATATTTAAGAAAAATTTATTGTTCAATAGTAATCCACTGTTTAAGAATTTAAAAAAACAAAAAAACAAAGCGGTTTATTTATGGCGAAAATACATCGTGAATGAGAGTTTTTAATTAATTAATTAAGCATACGATTTAGATATATCATTATATGACTATAACATATCTACGGGTGACGGTTGGCGAGCACATCAAATGTAGCCATGGTTCAAAGTCATGGTCCAAAGTTATCCTCTTATATTCAAATGCTTTTTATCCCGTGATGCCATCATTTATATTTGTTGACTCATGCCTTCGAAAAAGATACATGAAATAGCTGATCTACATTTTGTTATTTGACATTTCTAAGGATTTTGTTTTCCTTTTAATGTGCCACAAATTGTAACGCTATCCATTTCCTCATGTTGTGAACAATGCGCGGATGGATCTTGATAGATATAATACTTCTATTTTAAAACGGCTGGGAATTCGGACAGAAATGAAAGTAGAATGTAACTAGAAATGTAAATGTAGGAAATATACATAAAAATGCACGAGAGTATGAACTGCGACGATTCACGCAAAGAAGAAGTGCATACATGTATATTCAGTTGCCCACACAATGGACATCGCATTTCAACAAACATTAGACATTTAGAAACCACACGATACCTACGGGAAATAAACATGCACAAATGTTAGGTTTTTTAGATAATTTTTTAAGCAATTGATTCTTTTTTATACAATGAAAAGTTAAAGGTAACGAACAGTGATCAATCTCTTAACTCTTATAAAGAACAGAAAATTAAGAGAAGGACAAATGCGGATCACTGGACACACCAGAGGTGGGATCAGGTGCCTAGGAGGAGGAAGCATCCCCTGTTGACCGGTCACACCCACCGTGAGCCGTTTAGTAGTAGTTTAGTTATTTATAGTGACATGTGTTTATTCAAAAACATTATGTTAACAGGCAGTATAAAAATAAATCAACCCTCCGGCGCATTTGGGCCCATATGCCACTCTCAACACAAAACTTAAATGCAGTACATAAAGAAAAAAGAAGCACAGCGTTAAGAGATAAAGGATTGATGATCGATTGTATGTTGTTTAACGTCCCTCTTGAGAATTTTTCACTCTTATGGAGAAGGTGAAGGGCTGCACAATATTTAGACCTATGTTCGGCTCTTATGGCCATTGAGCAGGACAGGATCTTTATCGTATCACACCTGCTGTAACATGGGACCTCGGTTTTTGCTGTCTCATCCGAAGGACCGCCCCATTTAGTCGCCTCTTACGACAAGCAGGGGTTACTGAGGACCTATTCTAAGAAATAAAGGAAAAATACCTAGATATACCTACTTGTTGCAAGTAAATACCTGCAGTATCAAGTTAACCAGCGTCTTTTATGATCTATGATATATTAACATCCGCCGTTAGCCCTATATCTTGATCAGATAAACGGAGTAATCCGTAGTCAAAATCAGTGTGTAAAGAACGCCCTCAATTAGTACGAAATATGTCAGACAGAATTTGACTAAATGACAGGTTGTATTGGTAAATCGTTATAACGACCCTAGAATTTTCGAAATGCTGACTTTAAACGAGACTGTTGAAACCTTTGTAAAATCAGCTTAATTGTAAGTTAATTGTAAGCCTCGATTTAAAAACTGATTATACGCCGAACATGTTCGTGAGTAAGGAGAAGGCATTGCCTGCTGCCTAATCCTTATTATGCTATTCATAATAAAATATTGTTTAAATTATGTTCGTGAGTAATGAATCGTTTAAGGGAGACAAACACTATATGCAAGTGATAATGGAACACTGTTGCATAAATTTGAAAAGTTGACGACGGAGAAGCTGAAGTCATCCCGTTTGTCATAAAGTTCAATACTCATAGTTATATGTAGTTTACTATTAACATCTATGTTCAATAAAATATCCAAGTATGAAACATATGTGGACGATTTTCAGGCGTTTTAATTGAGTTCACTGGGATATATCGAATTGATATACACGTGTATGAATAAAAATGAGCATTGTTAATATATTGTTGTTAAATCTAAATGTCGAATTGAAGACCACAGCAAGAGATATTTTACATATAAAAACAATTCCGTACTTGGGGAGCACAATTCGTGCCCATGGAAATTCCAACAAATGTTTGGAAGATCTGATTACCAACGACTACGAAGATGTTGTCAATGAGTAACTCCAGCATCTTTTTAATATGATATTCAAAGTACTTGCGTGTAGAATCAGTGGTGTTTAATAAAGTGAAATTTCTTTGGATGACTGACCACAAGATATGAAAATTTGCGTGTTTTATCTTTATTGAAGAAGCAGTTGTGTGTGATGTCAAAAAGGCCTAGTCTCTAATTCACAGTAAGGTCGTGTAAACTGTTGAAAAGCAATACGTTTTGATGTTGATGAATACAAAACACAATGCATTGGTGCCCTGGAATACAATGTCTTTGAAAAACACATTGGTTGGTTTCTTGAAATACTTTATTAAATATATAATTATATAATTATTAACATCAATTTCATTTAATGAATTTGTTCGGTTTAGGAATAAAATATATAATTCCAAAAACGTCATTACAAATTCATACTAAATAACAATGTAATCTAAAGCCATTGTCAGGGAAAAAAACCTCTCCATCTGTATATTGAAAGCACCATTGGTAAAATATGTTTTCGATCTAGGAACAGCAACACCATTCCAAAAGACCATCACAATCTTATAGATCTAGCTGCATTATTAGAACATTTTGTCAATCTTTGGTAAAATTATTTGTTCAGTTTTTGGAATAAAAAGTAAATTCCAAAAACGTCATCACAAATTTATACTTGACATCTCAAGTATAATCTAATTTGATTTCATAAAAAAACATCTTCGTAGTACAAAAATAAAAAACGTAAAATATCTGATCTATGAATAAAACATCACACATTCATAATCATCAAAAAATATTTGTTCGATCTCGGAATAAAATACACCATTCCAAAACGTCATTACAAATTTATACTAGACTTCTCAAATATTGAATTCTATTCCATCAGGAAAAAAAACAACATTTTTTGAGTGCTGATATGATAAACGATCTAGTTCCATTGATAAAAAAATATTTGTTCAATCTAGAAATTAAAAAAACACTCCAAAGAGTCATGAAGATATAATATGTTTTGTAGGTTTCGCCTCGATCGACAATGGTTTTTCGCGGGGTGACAATTTCACATGTTACCCTACAAAACATGCGATATTTTTCGTGTTACATTGAATGTTTGAACCGTACGCGCTAACATTTTGCGCCGTTAACAATTTTTATACTGTCACCCGTCGCCATACATTGTCAACCGTTGCTATGCACTGTTACCCGGAGGGCATGGTTTATGCACGCAGTGGGGTAACGATACTTTTTAACCAATGTTTCTAAACCAATCATATTCGTCTAATATACATGAAAGTATAACAACAAAATTTTATACTAGACTTCTCAAATCCATTAAGCAAAAACATTTCAGAAATAGAAAATACTTGATCTCTGAATAAAACAAATTCATAATAATATGAATGATGAAAGATCTACGTCCATTCATCACAAATTATTTGTTCGATCTTGGAATAAGGTGCACCTTTCCAAAATGTCATCACAAATACGTACTTGCCACCTCAAATATCTATTTCCTTTAATCAGAAACATCTCAGATATCGAATCCCTTTAATCAGAAACTTCTTTTTGTTTTAGTTGTAAAGCAAGAAATTCATAATTTAGATATAGAAGTGGATTGGCGCTAGAACAGCGGATCCATGTCTGACATTTCTAATGCGCTCGGCCAAAAAACTGTTAAACGTTTGAGGTTTGATGCAGCACACAGATAGAGAGTCGAACCCCAGACCTCATTGCTGTAACGCGATCGCCATATAACCACTAGTCCACCGCGACCAGTAATTATACTGATGAGTGTATCACAGATAGAGAGTCGAACCCCAGACCTCATGGCTGTAACGCGATCGCCATATAACCACTAGTCCACCGCGACCAGTAATTATACTGATGAGTGTATCACAGATAGAGAGTCGAACCCCAGACCTCATGGCTGTAACGCGATCGCCATATAACCACTAGTCCACCGCGACCAGTAATTATACTGATGAGTGTATCACAGATAGAGAGTCGAACCCCAGACCTCATGGCTGTAACGCGATCGCCATATAACCACTAGTCCACCGCGACCAGTAATTATACTGATGAGTGTATCACAGATAGAGAGTCGAACCCCAGACCTCATGGCTGTAACGCGATCGCCATATAACCACTAGTCCACCGCGACCAGTAATTATACTGATGAGTGTATCACAGATAGAGAGTCGAACCCGAGACCTCATGGCTGTAACGCGATCGCCATATAACCACTAGTCCACCGCGACCAGTAATTATACTGATGAGTGTATCACAGATAGAGAGTCGAACCCCAGACCTCATGGCTGTAACGCGATCGCCATATAACCACTAGTCCACCGCGACCAGTAATTATACTGATGAGTGTATCACAGATAGAGAGTCGAACCCCAGACCTCATGGCTGTAACGCGATCGCCATATAACCACTAGTCCACCGCGACCAGTAATTATACTGATGAGTGTATATTTTTTATCTATTTCTTGTAGATATACATGTGTACAGTAAGATTATCTCAAAGCTATTCATTACCCACTGAAATAAGTTATGATATCGACTACATGCAAATAGTTACTGTATAATATTCTCAAGAGTTTCTGAAAGGAGAAATCATCTATTGGTATCATTAATGATCTTTGCAACAGAGGACAAAACATTGTGACAAGAACAAAATTCTTAAAACTGGCCTCGCGGTAAGTACATTTTACCGGCCAATTTAACCGTCTCCTCAGTTTGACGGAGATGAGATTTCTCCGCAAACGTCATAACAAACGGTAAATCGTCAAAGTTCAATAGTGCACGTCAAGCACATCAAGAGAAGAGTACTATCTGTTGAGGTACTGCACTTTAGCTCAGTCAAGCAACATTAATCTTCACAAGCAAAATGAACAACTACAGAACAATATGCATTTCTAAACGGCATCGCTTTCACGTTTGAAACACAGCTATTTGGACAAAATGTGTTTAAAAATTGACATTTTAGTTGATTCTGCCAGAGACATACACTGTGTAACGGCCCCACCTATAAATCGTTAATTCCTATTGATTGTTATATATTTCTCTGGTTCTGCTGGCAGTGAAAGTAATTTTTCAGTTTGTGTTCAAAACGTTAAATAGACCGTTGATTATACTATCGTTATCTGATCAGGTTTATTCAATACGGTACGGTTAGAATTATTTCATTTCCCAACAAGGTATCCGATTAAGCGATTTAAAAACTTCTATTTATAGAAATCTTATTTTAGACTATCGGAACGCGGAAGAAAATTGCAATTTTCCCCAGGAGGTGAACAAACTACAAGATCCAATAAACCATACAAAGGAATGCATGAAGTGTGAAAGCATGTGCTTGATAGATTGTTAGGCCAGATAAAGTTGACAACACAAAGAGCATTCAATTCTTAGTATGAGGGGTGAAAAATCAGAAGATTCATTAACATAATTTGTTTTGTTCCAATCGTTCCGTTCTGCTGCAATTTAATTCAAAATGCGTTGAAGTATACCACCTAACCCGGCTTTTACAATGGCGTCCTCCAGTTCCCGTGATCCTTCGCGCGGTCGAATTTCCGTCCACTTTTTCAAGCATCGGTAAGCAATTTCCTTGGAATCGCCTTTATAGTCTTGTTTAATTATGCATATGTCTGTAGCCGTTAGGCCCAGAAGTATGCCGACACGGTATATTGCCTCCCCCACAGCTAGATACTTAGAGAGCTTTCGGATGAGTTCATCTGTAAGTAAATATTGATACACGTTATGTTCTTGTAAAATGCGACATTATGCTGTAAATGTCAAAATCGAAATAAAAAGAAACTTCAAAATCAAGAGATTTTGAGAATACATATATATATATATAGGATTAAAAATTAAAACCGGCATTTTTTTTCAGGTCACCTTCCTGGATACCTGGATATGTAATTTAATCCGCTCGACGTGACAATGTATTTTGATATTCGGTATTAAATATCATATGATATATCTCCCACTCAAATGATAATTAAAGTCGATGCACTGAATATTGTGTATATGATGGATTGGTAAGAGCAAGTAGCATATTTACATTTCCTGTCAATGCTTCCGGGAAGGCGGTAAAAGTTCGGACATTTCCTTCCAGAGGCGTCCGTCTCCAGATCATCTTCTCGTAGAGGAGCGAAGCACGGGACATAAGGCACCGCTTCCGGCCAATCAGATATTATACAACACTGGACGGACGCATCGATCCGGGAAACACTAAAACAGAGGTTTTGTGACAACTTTAAAAAAAAAAAAAAATTTACGTTCTCTGATTCTTGTATGAATAATCTCATGCTATAATATATTCTTTTTTAAAAGCATTTCTTGTAAGACAATGAATTGCAGAATTCTGCTTCCGATATTTGTTTACAATTCGAGAAGAGAATGAGAATTCCGTCGGTACCTTTCTAACTTCCTCTTCCATAAATAATCTACAAAATAAAAATAATCAAAATACACATTTATTTTACATAATATGATGTGTGGATGTTTACATTTTTTGATCTTTTTTGGCATTTCTTTTATAATCACATTGTCTTTCACTAATTCAGAATTGAGATTTGTGCATGATTGATTATGATTGAATATTGTTTTACGCCCCTCTCGAGAATATTTCACTCGTATGGAGACGTCACCACTGCCGGTGAAGTGTTGCAAAAATTAGGCCTATGCTCGGCGCTTATGGCCATTGGACAGGGAGGGATCTTTATCGTGCCACACCTGCTGCGACACGGGACCTCCGTTTATCCGGTCTCATCCGAAGGACCGCCCCATTTAGTCGCCTCTTACGACAAGCAAGGGATACTGAGGATCTATCCTAACCCAAATTCCCACGGGATGATTTGTGCATGATGATAAATTGGTATGCATAAAGGCAATAAAATGAAATCCTATTTGAATCGCGTTCGTGCGTGCGTGTGTGTGTGCATTTACTTCATTTTTATTTGTTTTATTTACAGAAACAACCAGTGCATTTGAGAAGCATGATTTCTTTTTCATCATTGACTTATCAGCGAGAGCTACACATTCAGCTGCAATAAAACTCTTGTATTCCGATGGGCTGTATGTTTGCATGAAAGAATTTTGGACCAAAAATATGCACTTTTTCCATAAGAAACCAATTTTCTGAGGAAATTTATCTTTTACCTTATGATGACCAATATTTTCTTTATAAATTAACATATCATTAACATGAAATAATTAATTTATCTTCAAACGAGGTGAAGAGCAGGGAAGGTAAATTCCATGCCATAAATGGTGAGTCCTTTTGAATTCCTCAAATCTAATTTGTAAAAACAATATGCTTATTCCTCCTAGGCACGTGATCCCGCCTCTGGTGTTTCCAGGGATCCGTGTTTGCCCAACTCTTTATTTTGTATTGTTTATGGGAGTTATGAGATTGATCACTGTTCGTTATCTTCACCTTTATAGGAGTTATGAGATTGATCACTGCTTGCTATCTTCACCTTTATAAGAGTTATGAGATTGATCACTGTTTGTTATCTTCACTTTTATAGGAGTTATGAGATTGATCACTGTTTGCTATCTTCACCTTTATAGGAGTTATGAGATTGATCACTGTTTGTTATCTTCACCTTTATAGGAGTTATGAGATTGATCACTGTTTGTTATCTTCACCTTTATAGGAGTTATGAGATTGATCACTGTTTGTTATCTTCACCTTTATAGGAGTTATGAGATTGATCACTGTTTGTTATCTTCACCTTTATAGGAGTTATGAGATTGATCACTGTTTGTTATCTTCACCTTTATAGGAGTTATGAGATTGATCACTGTTCGTTTTCTACTAATAGAAACTGCATACCTCTTTTCAATGTGATCAGAAGACAGATAACTAAACACCCGATTCTCCAGCTGCACGTGTACTCTGAAAAAGAAAGTAAATAAATTACATTTTCTGCAGTTGTAGATTGAGGAGATACAATTTTCCTCTCTATAATTAGACATTGTAATCTGTAGTCACATGATCTAGAAGTTTATCATCTTACTTCCCCACGAAGAGAGGTCGCCCGTCCTAATTCTGTTCTCAGATTCAACTATTTCTCTTGAAATTAAAAATAAAAGTTCATTTTAAAACACATGTCCTTTTCACATTTTTTTAATAAAAGAAATGCATTACTTAAAAGTGTACTACCAGAAACATTAACAATGAATGCATGGGTCATTACCGGTTATCGATTTCGTTGTCCCTGTCCTGGTAAGTAGTGAAGTTTATTGCAGGAAACAGCTGCTTGCAGGCCGACCATGTTTTAAAGTTCTTAGAAGCAAGAGACAGATCCGTCAGAATTGAGAAACAGCTAACAGCGCCCACTGTACTATCCGGAAGTCCAGCTCCCTGCAAACATTGCAGAAAATTATACTTTACACCCAACTAACAGATACTTTTTTTGTACTTAAAAAGTGAGATTTATTTATTTATCTTTTTATTCAATATTACTTATTTACATCTTCAACAGTACATGCCATACTAAATTACATCATCAACGCTAAAATGGCTTATACCATGCGGGAAACTTATGAAAATAATTTCAATTTCCTGAATCTTTATCGCTCATTCTAAGTAGCCAAACAAAACATTAATATGTCTCTCTGCGGTTCTACCTCCCAAAGAATCCCATTCTGCTTTTCGTTGGCCCCGTCACGGAATATGTAACTGCTCTGTAACTCGGTCATCAACGACAGCAGAAGCTGGTGTTTATCGATGTTACGGAACATTTCCTGATCTGGTCTGTTTTTGCGGGATTCAGCCACAACCAGGCTGACAAACAGTACGCTCCAGTTTAACGGCATCCACAACATATCACGGACTAAAATAAGAATATGTAATTATTTATGCTGGGATGTGTGGGTAAAAAACAAACAAACAAAATGTAGTCTGACAATCAAAGAATAAAATAAAGAGAGTAGAACATTATGCAATTCTGATTTCCCCATACCAGTATTCAAATGCTATCGCAGAATGATTAATATGTTCATCTTTGTAAAAGGAGATTCGTAAATTGTAACACAATTTCTGAATTTGGAAATGGATGAAGATTGCATGCAGAAACTCAATAAATCATGCTGTAATTTTAAATTTGTGCAGTACAGTGAACATGTTTTCGCTTTGTAAAGTTTTGAAATGCATTGCTTTGCTAAGCTTGTGTATGCACTTTAAATTTCGCAGAGATAAAGCGACTCAACCCGTCATGCTACAATTTTCAAGTTTTGGCTGAATAAAAAAAATATTTTGTGCAATATAGTGAACATACTTTTGTTAGAACGGTTTCGCTTTGTGAATGTTTGAGATATGTTTCTTCTTTGCTAAGCTTGGATATGCACTTTAAATTTTGCAGAGATAAAGAGCAGGTACACGCATAAAGTTCTCTATGCATTTTTTTACTGGTTTCAAATTTTTAAATTACAGGAGCATACTACGTGCTTTGTCAAAACTATCCAAATCCATGATAGATTTTTAATGGCGGGTGCTTATACAGTTTAAAAAGATTATAATTCATGCACAATTTTCTTACATTATATTATTCAAAGGCAAATACCTAAGTATTTTTTTAAATTTAATTTCATCGCTTATTTAATCAATTTATAAAAACAAAACACTCAAAAAAATATATGATTTTAAATTCTAAATACCTTTTCCCCAAGATTACATAGCGTCTAGAATCCTGCACAGAATTGTAAATAATGTGACTCACCTGTGCGATTTTACTTATGTAGCAGTTTACCTGTTTCAGGTGTAAATAAACAGAACCGTTTTTCCTTTCTTTGTGACGTCTATTGGTGGTACGATTGTCTAAAAATAGATATCGTTTTTATTCTATTTTTGTAGAACTGAAACCATGACACCGTAACAGCTTAAGAGATTTGATAATAGTGGCATTTAAACACAATTGCACTGTATGCGACCGAATTTTCCGATAAAACTCCCTCTCTTTTCCATTACCATCTGACAGACGGGACTTTCCGAATATTGTTATTGCAATGGGGGGTAGGGATGCTTCCACCCTCCCCCACCACCACCCTCCACGTTTTTGACAATGCTATGTGCCGGTACCGGCTGATTAGTTTAAATATCTACAGCCTCAAAACAATTGTTGAATTGCATACTTAAAGTTATTTCCATACCCAGAGTCAATTTGCGCAATTCTCTGTTTTCCATATTACATTATGTTTTTCATATATAGAGGTTATATGACACTACCTGCTTATCAGGTGATATAATATCTAGGAACAAGTGTACTGTGTCAACCAAATTTTCCTTTAAAACTCCCTCCTTTTTACAGTATCATCCTATAGACGGGACTTTCCGAATACTGTTATTGCAATAGGAGGGGCGGGGTGCCCCTACCCTCTACTGTTATTGCAAAAGGAGGGGCGGGGTGCCCCTACCTTCTACTGTTATTGCAATAGGAGGAGCGGAGGTGCCCCTGTCCTCTACTGTTATTGCTCTAGGGAAGGGGAGGGGAGCCTGCTCCCCTTCTTTATCATTCTTTTTAATTCTTACATGCGATATTCATTTTACCGTCTGGTTGGTCCTTATCCCTTTTCATGGTGGTAGCTATATAGGCTAGAACTCATGATTTAACCCCAAAACCAACACCCCATCCAAGGCCTGGAAATAATTCTTTATTTAATAATTTATATCAGAAAGGTGTGTAATAAAAATAAAAAGCCATAGAGGGCCCCAGTCCTGTTCTATGGAATCCAATCTTTGAAAGGTGATGATAACAAACAGTGATAAATCTCATAACTCCTATAAGCATTTCAAAATAGAGAGTTGGACAAACACGGACCTCTGGCTATACCAGAATTGCAATCAGGTGTCTAGGAGGAGTAGGCATCCCCTGTCGACCTGTCACACCTGCCGTGAGCCCTATATCTTGCTCAGGTAAAACGCGTTATCCGTAGTTAAAATCAGTGTGCTAAGAACAGCCTAACAATCGGTATGAAACATGTCAGACAGTATTTGACCCAATGATAGATTGTCTTGGCAAACTAGATCGTTTTAACAACTATAGAATTTATGAAATGCTGACTTTGAATGACGCTGTCAAACACCTGCACCATCAACTTGTTTGTCAGTAGCCTGCCTCGATTTCAGAACTGATCATATGCAGAACAAGCTCTTCCGTATCAGTTGATATATAAACATCATATGTAGGTGATAGTGGAATATTGCTACATAAATAGACGATAGAGAAGCTGAAATCATCCCATTTGTCATACAGTTGAGTTGTCAGTTTGCCGTTAATGTCTACTTTCAATAAAATATCTAAGTTAATAGACAAAACATCATCGATATATCGAAATGTCGAATTGAAGGCCACAGCGAGAGATTTTTTCTTCTCACGTAGAAGTTTTTGAATAAATTCTGCTTCATATGAATATAGAAACAGGTCAGCTAACAAAGGAGCACAATTCGTGCCCATGGGAATTCCAACAGACTGTTGGAAGACCTGATCACCAAAGATCACGAAGATGTTGTCAATGAGGAACTCTAGCATATCTTTTATTTCAACTTCAGAGTACTTGTGCGTGGAATCAGAGTGGTGTTTAACAAAATAAGTTTTTGAATGACTGATCACTAGATATGAATATTTCCGTTTTCCATTTTTATTGAAGAAGCAACTGTCTATGATGTCAAAAAGTCTAGTCTTTAATTTATCGTGAGGAATGGTTGTGTAATGTTGAAAAGTCATAGGTTTTAATGTTATTGATTTGGGGGAAATTCTGCAATTTCAAGTTTACTAAAAGGTCTTTAAAAATTTTTAGAATCCACATTTTGATTAACACCACTTCTGGCATAAGTAGTCGCACAGTAAGTTTGAAGTTTTTCCTTCACAGCTGTTAATATTTTCGTCAGGGGCAAAGATAGGGGCTTGGTAGAGCACTTACTGGATCCAGCAATGTATCTTTGTTTGTAAGGGTTTTTATGTAGTTTCGGAATCCAGTATAGGTACAGTAACTCATATTCATTCGACCCATTGACTGGGATATTAAATGTATCTAAAACTGAAGCATGGTTTTGAAGAACGTCATCTTTTGAAAGGACAGTTGGAGTATAATTACGATTACCAAAAGTGGAATTAATGCCAAGTTCGTTGAAAATACAGTTGTAATAATGCGCCTTACAAACAAAGACAATGTTATTACTAGCTTTGTCAACTGGAACCAAAACATATTCCTCATGTAACCTATCTAATTCTTTTATCACTTCTAGTTTACTAAACACAGAAGGATAGATGGTACGTACTTTTGTTTTTATATGTCTAATGCGGGATTTTAATATTCCTCTTATGCTTTTAACCCATTCTGACAATGTATCAAGTTCTTCTTTTTCGTATTTAGCCCATCGTCTGGCATAATCTTTGATAGAATTCATAATAGAGTTCTGTCGCCAATTAAAAGACCGAGGTTCTCTGTATTTGGGACCCTTTAGAATAAGTGATTTGATGTCCTCATTTTCAGCTATATCAACGTCACCAGTAATGACATATCCAGCTGGACTATAGTTGAAAGAAGATGAAGAACAAGAACACGTTGGTGGATTACGTATAAGATGGTCTATATCTAGGTACTGCAAAGTTTGTTTATAATTAAAAAGTTTGGATGCAATAGTAGAAGTATAGGTGTAGGAAATACAGGGTGTAGACTTGAACTTGAAATAAATTGGAATACACGACTGAACCCTTTTATGATGAAGAATGTTGCTTATGTTGACGGCATCAATTCCTTTGTTTGTAAATTGGAGCTTAAGGAACTGGCGGCATGATTTAGAAGGAATATATCCATGACCCGTGCTGGTTGAAAGAGCCTGTGATGGTCGACATCCATAATCATAGAGTTCAGTCTATATTCAGGTGTTGAAAAATCCAAGTATGACGTCAAAAAACCAAGTCATTCAAAATTGCTTATTACATCATTTTTATTCTATGCACAAGCATTCTTCAGACATTATCAAAAAGATACTGAGGTTCTCCATTGACAAAATGTATGCAGTACTTGAAAACCAGGTCTTTCAACAGTCTGTTGAAATTCGCATGGGCACAAATTGAGCTCCTTTATCAGATGATCTGTCCTTGAATTTTCATGTGGCATTTATCTAAAACTTTTTGAGAAGAAGAAATTGCTTGCTATGGTCTTTAACTCGACATTTGGATGCATCATGGTAATTTTTTTTTTATCTAATATGGTAATTTTATCCTCTTGTGACGTCATGTATTTTTACAAAATCTTTCAATTCATTAAACATTGCATTATACATGATAGAAATGTGTCTTTTGTAGGAATTTTATTCACTAAATTTAAATGAATTAAACATCTGGTAAACTATTTGACAATGAAAAAGTTAATATTCTCTATAATTAATGAGTTATTTTTTTCATTATATGTCTATTATACAAGTATAATGATTTCCTAAATATGCACAATTAATTCATGTAATTTGGTTATTGATTACATAAAAATGTACTAAGTGCAAATTAAATACAGTTTTTGTTTTAGTTTGAACCCATAATAAGTCAAAGTCATATGTCCGTATTCGCCCACCTCTTTATTTTGTATTGCTTATAGGAGTTATGAGATTGATCACTGTTCGTTATTTTCACCTTTCATGACGATGGGGCTACCTTAACAAAATTCACTTTCATTCGTATGTGGATTCGATATCTCCTGCTGAACTCGAAATACAAGACGCCACCTCGACTTCATATGTGAATATTTTTCCTGAACACAGACGTTAATGGCAAACTAACATCTAAACTTTATGACGAACGGTATAACTTCAGCTTCTTTGTCGTTAACTTTCCATATTCCATTGCTACCTTTGCATGTTGTGTTTGTCTCTCAACGTTTTCAATTCTCGAGAGCATGCTTTGCATATGATCAGTTTTTAAATCGAGAAAGGCTAATAGCAATCAAGTTGATGTTACAGGGGCTTCATCAATCTCGTTTAAAGTTAGTACTCTCTGGTCGTTATAAAGTTATCTCATTTGCAAATACAACATAATTTTAGATGGAATGGTTTCTAATATATTTCATATGCTCTTTACATACTTATTTTCACTACGGGTTACTCCGTTTGTTGGATGGAGGAATGGGACTGACGGCGAGTATGAACGGTCAACAGAGGATTATTATTCCTCCAAGGCATATAATCCCACCTCTGGTGTTTCCAGAGGTCTGTATTTGTCCAAGGCTAATCTTTGTTTTGTATTTTTGTGGTATTTATGAGATTGATTCACCTGTTCGTTATCTTCAGGTTATTTTTACAGTAGAGATGAAGTTCAGTTGAAAGATCAGGGCTCTCTGAATTTTAAACCTTTTTGAAAAGACTTGTTTTCGGCAATCATATTCAACTATATTTGCATATTCAGTAATGACAAATCCATCTGGGTCATATAGTTTAAAGAAGAGCCCGAATCCATAGTGGAAATTGTTAACGATGGGTACACCGTAAATATTGTAATTAAAAAGATTGGATGCAATAGTAGAAGGAATTTTTAGAAAATATAGAGTGTAGACATGAAATGCAAAACTGAACTTTTATGACCAAGATTACTGCTGATCTTTACAGCATCCTCTCCTTTGTTCATAAATTTTCGGAAATGACGGCATGATTCGTAAGAATTTTCATCCGTAATCTGCGGTGGTTAAAAGAGCCTGTGATGGACAATATCAGTAAACATAGAATTCAGTCTGTATTCGGGTGTTGAAAAATCCAAGTATGAGCTTACTTTGGATTCTTCAGATAATCTATTTAATACTTTCAAATGAACTAAGTGAAATTTTGTGCGAATATGATGTATACCTAATTGTTTGTTAATGTAAGGTAAAAGTGAATCAAATGACATGGTGTATATTTGTTTGTGTGTTGTTGTTTTTTTATTCATTTATTTATTCTTTATTATGAACGATGTCCATGACTACGTCTTTGTGTATTGAATTTTTTCAGTAAGTTCAATATATATTTGTTTACCTGCTCCGAGAGGCTCCTCTATTTACAGACAAGTGTTTTAGTGACATTGTGTTTTAAATCCGCAGTGCGTCTATATTTATATTTATTTACATCCGCATTGGGTTGAATTTCAACAGAAAGGCAATCGAGCTCATTTGAAGCACGTTTCTGTCTAAAGGTGAAATTGGTCTAAACTTGACACCGGTGATATGTCCCTTATGTGGCCTGGCATCCTGTTTGTGTATTGCCGAGAACTCAACTCAAAGTCTAATGATATCATAAACTATTCAGTATCTGTGATTTTGTATGTACTTGTCCAGTTGGAAATTTGTGTTGTGGCATTACGAAGAATTGTTACACAGGAATATAACACTAGGTTGCTAATCAAAATGAAAATATGAATCATAGTTCAAAGACTTGGCGCTTTTCTATTTAACATACTTTTATGTATAGTTTACAACTTTACTCAATGGTAATATTGAGTACTAAAGGCATAATTCATAGAATAAAACTACAAATCTGAAGGACTATTACGGTCTAGAATGGCTATAAAATAATGTTAGTGGATTTTCAGAAGTCCAATACCCACGAATAATTCCTTGATCATCTGATGAAGACACCAAATCACACCGCCTATTCCGCAAACTTAAATGTCGACACAGGCATAAAACGCTCAGTCTCGTATTCCATCATACTTCAACTACAAGTCTCCATCCTGTATTTCATATCTAGAAGTCTAGACTTTTTATTACAACATAGACAGATGAAATCCATATACTGTTATCAGTCATTCTTTGTACAGGTACACACAAGTACTCTATAGATGATATTAAAAAGGTATTAGAGTACACACAAGTACTCCATAGATGATATTAAAAAGGTATTAGAGTACACACAAGTACTCCATAAATGATATTAAAAAGGTATTAGAGTACACACAAGTACTACATAGATGATATTAAAAAGGTATTAGAGTACACACAAGTACTCTATAGATAGTATTAAAAAGGTATTAGAGTATACACAAGTACTCTATAGATAGTATTAAAAAGGTATTAGAGTACACACAAGTACTCTATAGATGATATTAAAAAGGTATTAGAGTATCCACAAGTACTCTACTGATGATATTAAAAAGGTATTAGAGTACACACAAGTACTCTATAGATGATATTAAAAAGGTATTAGAGTACACACAAGTACTCCATAGATGATATTAAAAAGGTATTAGAGTACACACAAGTACTCTATAGATGATATTAAAAAGGTATTAGAGTACACACAAGTACTCTATAGATAATATTAAAAAGGTATTAGAGTATACACAAGTACTCTATAGATGATATTAAAAAGGTATTAGAGTACACACAAGTACTCTATAGATAATATTAAAAAGGTATTAGAGTATACACAAGTACTCTATAGATGATATTAAAAAGGTATTAGAGTATACACAAGTACTCTATAGATGATATTAAAAAGGTATTAGAGTTCCTCATTAACAATATATCCGTCGTATTTGATGATCAGGTCCTCCAACAGTCTGTTGGAATTTCCATGGGCATGAAATGTGCCACTTTATTAGCTGACCTGGTTTTGAATTTATTCAAAATCTTTTTCATAAGAAGAAAATATTTCTTGCTGTGGCTTTCAACTCGATATTTAGATATATCGACGACGATTTATCTATTAACAATAGTAATTTTCATTCATATGTCGATTTGATATATTCCTGTGAACTCGAAATAAAAGACACCACAGAGTCGTCCACTTCTGCTTCATACTTAGATACATGTATCTAATTGAAAATAGATATTAACGACAAACTAACAACTCAACTTTATGATAAATGGGACGATTTCAGCTATTCCTTACTAGTACTTAGAATGTTCTACATAATGAAAGAAAATCTCTTGTTGTGGCCTTATGGCAACAATAACGATCTAAATTCTGTATTCAAACATTGATTAGAGAACATTCCTCGCAAACAGCATATAACACTGTATATGATGCATTTTGTATTAGAAAACGAAACATCATGTTCCTTATACATGCATTTCTATTGTTGTTCAAATAATGAATGTGAATTCTATATTTATACTGTGTAATAAAAGGCGACGATAACGAGCAGTGATCAATCTCATAACTCCTATAAGAAATGCAAAATAAAGAGTTGAGCAAACACGGACCCCTGCACACACCAGAGGTGAGATCAGGTGCCTAGGAGGAATAAGCATCTCCTGTCGACTGGTCAAACCCGCCATGAGTCCTATATATTGATCAGGTAAACGGAGTGACGATAATAAACCAGAATAATTACTAACTTACAATTTAGGTTTGCAGACGATATGATTTGGGCACATCTAATAGGGGAGGTTAATAATGCAATGATATTTTTATAACCTATCATTGGGTCAAATGCTGTCTGCCGTGCTTCATACCGATTGTTAGGCCGTTCTTGGCAGACTGATTTTGTCTATAGATAACTGACCAACGGCTCACGGCGGATGTGACCGGTCAACAGGGTATGCCTATTCCTTCTAGGCACCTCATCCCACCTCTGGTGTGTCCAGGGGTCCGTATTTGCCCAACTCTCTATTTTGTATTGCTTACAGGAGTTATGAGATTGATCACTGTTCGTTATCTTCGCCTTTCTTTTAGATAATTCCCTACAATTATACGTTCTAATGGTTACTTTACTATATATTATAACTTCACGAATACCAGAACCGAAAGAGATAAAATTCATAAATAGCGTTTTCGCACCCTGTAGCTACTATCAATCGGACAGTTCTTCATTTTCTACAAACAAGTGAAAATAACAAACAGTGATCAATCTTGTGAAACATATACTTAATTAATACATACTCCACCTAAGCACCTAATCCCACTTCAGGGGTTTTCCCAACTCTTTTTATTTTGTATTCCTTATAGCAGTTACATGTATGAGATTAATCACTGTTCGTTATCTTCACCTTTCGTATCAAATTGAGAGCAGGGTAAACACGGATTTCTGAACACATCAGAGGTAGGGTCAGTTGCCTTAAATGAGAATTGTCGTTCAGTTTATATATATAAAGATTTGTTGAGTTTTTAAAATCGTTTGATTTTTTAATTGGCCACATATCGACTTCTTAATGTAGCTCATTACACCAAATATAATTAATAGCCCGTTAAAACACCTCTTATGAAGAATGATTTCACCATCGAAAGAATGATACAAGATCTCAATTATTTTATGATTTTCCAGAATGATGAAAAAAGTGTTTTGTTTGCAAATAAGAACTTTTAGAGTCAAAATATCACTGTGATTATGCGCGATATGAATATTTAGTACAACATGCTAAACGACCCAGATAGATGTTTTGGTATTTTGAATGAAAATATCTATGAAAATTGAAAACGTTTATTGTTAATATTTTTTAAATCTAAGAATAAAATATTTTAAAAATCAATTAGAAAAAAGATATATGTAGCTGGGTTGTTTATTTCAATATTTCAATACAAAAATACATGTTATTTAGTGATCATTCGAACTGAAACCTTGTAAGTTGCTTAAATAAATTACAACTCTGATCCCCACAACGTCTAAATAGAATTAACTATCATATTATGGTTGGCGTGCTTGTCATGTATGTGACTAAAATGTAAATACTAGTACGGCGAGAGAGAGAAAAAGTATGCGTCAATCACAATAATGACAGCTTTCACATATAAACTATATATATACTATAGTTTTAAGGATCATCTAGATCCCAAGAACCTGGATAAAAGAGTACCAAACGAGTCAGCATTATACTCAGAAGTATGCCGAGTCCACCCGACATAAAGACTAACATCTGTATATCCAACCCGACATAAAGACCATCATCTGTATAACAAATACGGTGTCGACTTATTGACACTCTTGAGAATGGAACCCCTGATCGGTCATGACCTTGATATAATAAAATGGCAAATCCATCTTCAAATGTTTCATAAATTTTATTGCATTAAGATGTTTGTAAAAAGTTGATATCGTCTGCTCAACTGCTGGTGAGAAAAGAGGAAGAGTTGATTGTTAAAAGTTCATCGCTCATTAACAAAGGGGGGTACCTGAGAAATGCGCCTTTTATTTGACTTATAAGAATTATTGCCCTTTATCCAAGAACATATTCTGATTTTTTTCTGCACTAATAACCTAGTTTATCCACATAAGATTTAGTACTCATTTGAATTTAAACTTGCAAGTTCTTTGATGAAAACACAAACCTGACCTCCACAACGTCCGAATAAAACCAATTGCGTCAGGTTTCGAATGTTTGTAATATGCGCTTGTTAATGTTCAGAAAATAACTGTATGCGCCAAACGCAATAATATGACAGCATGAATTTAGCAGAAACGGTTTTAAAAATTATATCTGGATCCGAGGATCCTGGAGACAAATGTGTCCCTAAAGACCGATTCTACACGAAATTATGCCAAATAAAATATTTGACCAAGCAGGATGTCGACGTCAAAAGTCAAGAATCCTGTGGGGATCCGGGTTAGAGTAGGTCCTCAGTACCCCTTGCTTGTCGTAAGAGGCTACTAAATGGGGCGGTCCTTTGGATGAGACTGCTAAAACCGAGGTCCCGTGTCACAGCAGGTGTGGTACGATAAAGATCCCTCCCTGCTCAATGGTCATAAGCAGCCCTTCATCAGCAGTGTTGACGTCTCCATTAATGAAATATTCTCGAGAGGGACGTTTAACATTATAAAATCAATCAATCAAAAGTCAAGATGGCAATTTTGTACCATGATAAAGTATATATACATGTACGCTAAACAGGAAAATTTGCTGAAATTGTGTATACAAGACTTTTTGAAATTGATGAACTTTTGTACACCAATTTCATAATACTGTATGTGATATAAGTGAATGATAATAGTATTTAATTAAAATGTGCAGCGTAATTTGTGCCAAAATCAAGTGAAATTCACTAACATTTTATAATTAACTTGATGAGCAGTGGATGATGTATGTAATTATTTCATAATTGACTTTACATGCTCTATGACAGGCTTGTGAAATTCACCAAATATTAAAATAAGTGCAACTGCATATCGAAAATTGTCTCATTTGTTCCGAAAACAAAATCAGATTTTGGTATGTGTTTCAGCATGTATCAACCTATGTTCGATGAATAAACTTGTAAGTTAAAAACTTCAATCACGTTCTCCATTGTTATCAGTTTATTTCAACTGTTTAATCATATTCTATGCTTTGTATATCTTCTATTAATTAACATATATCACTGTTTGATATTTCACTAACAAATTCAGGAATAAAATGGATGAAAAGGTAAAAATAACGAACAGTTATGCCTAAATCAGTTGACAGGCCTTGGCACGATGCCAAACCATTCTCTGAGTTGACCACGTGTCAATTTTCCAAACATTGAAAACGAAGAATGACAATTTCCCTTGATGAACAAGTGAAGAAAACGAACAGTGATCAATTTTTATATTTCCTACAATGAATAGCAAGTAGAAAGTTGGGAAACCATGGACCCCTGGATATACCAGAGGTGAGATCAGGTGCCTAGGAGGAGTAAACATCTCCATCGACTATCACACCCGCCGTGAGGACTATATCTTGGTCAGGTGAACAGAGGTATCCGTAGTCAGAATCAGTGTGTAAAGAACTTGAAAATAGTGAAATATCTAACGGTTTATGTTTAACACAATGATCAATGAATAAAACGATAACTTGTAGAAGAAATACTTTTTTTTAAAGCATTAACAAGTAATAACTCAAAATTTCAACACGTTTTAAAATGTTTCCAACAGAATTGTAACTAGAATGGAATTTCAACAGACCCTTATCTAATATTAGATTGACAGAATGACACACATGTAGAAATGGTTTCGCATTTTCTTCAACCCCATCACGAATTAAATAAATCAACATCTCATTTACATTTCGACTCCATTTTTCTGGCAAATCTTCATTTGAAATATTCTCTTAAATTCAATATTAGAAACAATTTTTGCAAAATATTCATATTTCTCTTCACCTGCTTTAATGTCAAAAGAAATATTGTCCAGCTAGGATTTCATAAGAATTCTATCGGTTTGAATCATGTAATCATAATGATAACTTGTATGTCACTACAGATACCCAACTCTAAATTCAAGAGGGGGGTCTTTCTGCTTTCAAATCCAAAATATCATTTAAAACACTATCAGTGTCTTTCCCTGAACTCTGGACATTTGCTATTTCTTCCTCTGAATCCATGTCTGTTGTGCAAGCTAACAGGGATGTTCCTTTAGGCTTTTGTATAATGTCCTTTACTTCGATCAGGTAAACGGAGTAATCTTAGTCAAAAGCACTGTGTAAAGATCGGCCTACCAATCAGTATGAAACGCGTCAGACAGCACTTGACCCAATGATATATTGTATTGGCAAACTAGATCGTTTTAACGACCAAAGAATTTATGAAATGCTGAATTTATACGAGTTTGTTGAAACATCTGTAACATCAATTTGTCAGTAGCCTGTCTCGATTTCAGAACAAGCTTTTGCGTATCGAATCAATTGATACATAATTACCATTGTAGGTGATAATGGAATATTGCTACGTACATTTAAATGAGCTAGATATATGAATGGTTCTTCGAGTTTCAACATGATTTTTAAGTAAAATAAATAACTCTATTAAATAGTTTAGAGAAATACAAATCATTACCCAAATGAAAAGTTGAAGATAACGAACAGTGATCAATCTCAGAACTAATATCAGGAATACAAGATAGAGGGTTGGGCAAAGACTTTTGGATATACTAAAGGTGGGATCAGGTGCCTAGGAGGAGTAAGCATCCCCTGTCGACCGGTCACACCAACCCTATATCTTGATCAGGTAAACGGAGCAATCCATAGTCCAAATCAATATGTATAACATGCGCTACCAATTGTTATGAAACACGTCAGACAGCATTCGACTTAAAGACAGGTTGTATTTGCAAATTATATCATTATCACGACTATCTTAGTTGAAACATTTTAACTTTAAACGAAAGTCCTGTAACATCAACGGATTTGCCTTGAGCCTGTCTCAAGTTAGAAATTGATTTTACTTTGAGCATGGTCTCGCGTATAAAATCAGTGAGAGATATAGACACCATATGCAGGTGACAATGGGAAGATGATGATGAAATTGAAGTTATACCGATTGCCATTACGTTAACACCTACAAAATATCCAAATTTGTAAAGATGCTGAAGACCTTGTGGGTTTATTTTATTTCAAGTCGACTGGGATATATGATTTTATTATGAATAATATTGTTGAGAGATAATCGATGTACCTAAAT
This sequence comes from Ostrea edulis, assembly GCF_947568905.1. NCBI lineage: Eukaryota > Metazoa > Mollusca > Bivalvia > Ostreida > Ostreidae > Ostrea > Ostrea edulis. The sequence goes on from NC_079165.1 coordinate 107,482,558, forward strand.
GTTGAGTTGAAGGTCATAAAATATTTTTATGTCCGAAGATATGTTGGTATATTCAGGTGTGTCCAGTGGTCCGTGTTTGTCCAACTCCCTATATTGTATTGCTTATAAGAGTTATGCGATTGATCACTGTTCGTCATCTTCGCCTAGGGACATACAGGTTTGGCCTATCCGTCTGTCTGGCAAAAAATCAACACATAACAACAATAGCTTTCATTCAAATGTCGATTCGATATATCCCTGTGAGCTCGAAATAAAGGACACCACAGAGTCGTCCATTTCTTTTTCATACTTAGATATTTTATTGAAAGTAGACATTAACGGCAAACTGACAACTCAACTGTATGACAAACGGGATGATTTCAGCTTCTCCATATTTATGTAGCAATATTCCATTATCACCTGCATATGGTGTTTATATATCTCAACTGATTCGATATACAAGAGCTTGTTCTGCGTATAGTCAGTTTTTAAATCGAGGCAAGCTACTGACAAACAAGTTGATGGTACAGGGGTTTCAACAGTCTCGATTGAAATCAGCATTACGCAAATTCTATGGTCGTTATAACGATCTAGTTCGTCAATACAACCTACCATTGGGTCAAATACTGTCTGCCGTGTTTCATACCGATTGTTAAGCCGTTCTTGGCACACTAATTTTGACTACAGATAACTTTGTTTACCTGATCAGGATATAGGGTTCACGGCGGATGTGACTAGACGACAGGGAACGTTTACTCCTCCTAGGCACTTGATCCCACCCCTGGTGTGTCCAGGTGTCCGTGTTTGCCCAACAATCTACTTTGTATTGCTTATAGGCGTTATGAGATTGATCACTGTTCGTTATCTTCACCTTCCATTCACATTATTTCCATTACAATTTTCCTAATTTAATCTCCTTTGTTATTCTAATAAGTTAAAATGATTTTTGATCCCCTCCATAGCTATAGATCTTACGAAAAAATGTCCTACCTGCTGGTAATTCTTTAACACAAAAGACAATTCTCCTTCCATAGGCTACAATTATAATAGCTCTAAAACTTCATTGTTATTTCGGATTTCCAACATTTCGGTTGAGCATCACTGAAGATGCATCTGGTGCATCAAAATTGGTACCGTATAAGTTTTACATACTGATTGTTAGACTGTTCATGGCACACTGGTTTTGACTATGGATACCTCTGTTTGCCTGATCAAGATATGGGGCTCACAGTGGGTGTGATCGGTCAACAGGGGATGCTTACTCCTCCTAGGCACCTGATCCCACCTCTGGTGTGTCCAGGGGTCCGTGTTTGCCCAACTATCTATTTGGTATTGCTTATAGGAGTTGTGAGATTGATCACTGTTTGTTAGCTTCACCTTTCATTCTCGACAGCAATTCCCTAACTTTCTCATCTCATATAAAAATCGTTTCTGACAATGTATCAGGGATTTCAATAGTCTCGATTGAAGTCAGCATTTCGCAAATTCTATGGTTGTTATAACGATCTAGTTCGTCAATACAACCTCACATTGGGTCAAATGCTGTCTGACGTGTTTCATACCGATTGTTAAGCCGTTCTTGGCACACTGATTTGACTGCGGATAACTCCGTTTACCTGATCAGGATATGGGGCTCACGGCGGGTGTGACCGGTCAACAGGGAATGCTTACTCCTCCTAGGCACCTGATCCCACCTCTGGTGTGTCCAGGGATCCGTGTTTGCCCAACTATCTATTTTGTATTGCTTGTAGGAGTTTTGAGATTGATCACTGTTCGTTATCTTCACCTTGCATCAATATCTAAAACACGAATACATGCACTTTGGTCCTCGGTTTTTTCTTACAGCTTGACATTCATCTGTGAATTTATTTCCAGCAAATAATAATCCATCCAAATAATGAACTTGATCTATGAAGAAATGAAAACATTTCAAACAATGAGCAAGAAATCAAACATCCCATGGCCAAATATTTGTCAATATAGTAGGAATCTAAAGATTTTTAAAAATCTTAGAAGCAATACCCTTGAGAACAAATAAGTAACCACTTAAATGCATTTGAAATACCCATCTTTTTTTCCAAAAGCGCTACATTGCCTTTAACAGAAATAATATCTAATGCATCAAAAGGTGGGTAATTGATCCAGCTTTTCTCTGAATCGATAAAATCGTTTACTTTATCCCCTAAAGGATGAGATAAATTTGTACTAATAGGGTTACAGCGTAAACAGGACATTGTGGTAAGGAAACCGGCCCCAAACTCCAATTTTTTGTCACTCTAGTCTTGTCTTTCATGTTTAAATCGTTCAAAAGAAAGCATGTTTTATGTGTTTTACACATTTTTTCACCATGGTAGTTTAATTTGAAACCAAACCTAGAATCATATTATGCTTTGCATTTCCACTATCTTAGTAATTTTGCAATAACTGATCTAAAATATTAGTATTGATAGGTGATCGGCCCAAGTCCCAAAAATTAAGCTGTAGATCACGTACTAACTGTAACCTAGCGTACGTGCCCTTCTAGGAAATGGTTAGTATATATAAGATTAATTTTAAATGTTTTGTAGGGGCACTGGTTTGACTGATTGATTATTTGTTTGTCATACCAAAAATTTAGACCTATACTTAGTGCTCAGGTCGGTAGCAGTGAGGGTTCTTTAAATTGCCAACGGGACCGCCGTTTTTAATGTCACATCCAAAAGACTCGTGAATTTCACTTCTAGCGTTTGCGAAGAAGCTCCACAATCTATGTTTGACTCGGTCTGAATACGAGCGAAGCTCGACCTCACGACCTCGGTACTGATTTGAAGTTGGGTTGCTTTGAAACATGTTTTGATGAGAGGTAATGGGAAATGCTCAAATTGGAATTTCGAATCTGACCCCCATTATAATTGTTAGCTGTTAGTTGAATATAAGCTTATGGCTAACTGACTGATGAGTTGAATGACATTTTTAAACGAAACCAAATGTTGTACTCTTGCCACCAATTATCCATATTGTTCGTCCCCTTTTTATGTCCTCCTGTGTCTTGCACCTGTCAGCCAATCGATCTGTAGACGAAATCATGTTCGCTCAATATCTAAAGAAATATCTCTTTGCTTGACAGACATCATACTTAGTACACTGAAGCATCTTAAGGAGTAGATGATCCCTAATCATGAGGTTTGAATTAGAAAAATCAAAATTACATCAGAAATCTGAATTCTTGCTTGTCAGAAATGAATTCGATGCAGCTAAAAATATTTAGGTTAGTTCCGAAATTTAAAAAAAAAATAGATATTTTCCTCAATTTGAAAAAGTTGTAGAAAATTTCAATTGGCCACATCAGATTTGGTCCACTATGCTACAAAGTGTTTTGATTGGCAAAGCGGCCGATGTTTAATTGGCGCTGGCCATAGCTGAGAGTTCAGATTATGGCACGGTCAAGGCCGCGATCTTAAAAGCATATGAATTAGTACCCGAAGCGTACAGACAAAAATTCAGAAAATTTGACAATCAAACATATGTAGAGTTTGCTAGAGAAAACTAAGATTTATTTGATCGAGGGCTGAGATCTAATAGACTTAATGATAATTCCAACAACTTTCGTCATCTTAGTAGAAGAGTTTAAGGAGTGAGAACACATTTAGAAGATAAGAATGTGAAAACTCTTGAGGAAGCCGCAGTTATTTCAGATACTTATACTCTCTCTCTCTCTCATAAAAAAGTGTTTCAGCAAAATCTCAAGCTAGTAGTTCATCCAAGAATGTAGACTCAGATAAAAAGAATGCTTCAAGTTTCAATCTAGTTCCCAGTCACCAGATCACAGTGGTTCTACTTCCAGTCCAAGGTTAGGACGTTCTGAAGGTTCCTCTGGTGTAGGATCGCTTCATACATGTACGTATTGTAAGAAAAAAAGAAAACAGATCATCTGATGAGTGAAAGCTTTAAGCTTAAGAGATACAATTACCTTGACAAACCACAGCCTAGATCGATGACCAGAAGAAAAGAAGTCGAGGCTGACCATGTTCAACCCCTCAACACAGCTGGTTCATCTCATGAAATTGACTTCAGTGACACTTTCCTGTTTGACCTTGATGGTAGTTCACACGAAAACAGCCAGCCATATAACATTGAGTCTCCACTCAAAACCAGTGACAATGATAGTCCCAATATACAGTTAGACCAAGTCAAGGAAACCCACAGTAGCGAGCAGCTACTGTCCGAGCAAAATAAGGACCCTGATATTATTCAACCGAGCAAAATAAGGACCCTGATATTATTCAACTGAGCAAGAGGGCACTTCCACCAGAAGAGGCCGCCAAAGTTGGAGTGTTTCTGTACCAACGATGGCATCCTTATGCGAAAATGGCGACCACCTGATGCACCGCCAGATGAAATGTGGCGGGTCGTTTACCAGATAGTGGTCCAAGTGATATATCGTAGGGACATCATGAGTTTGGTTCACGATGCACCCATGACAGGTCATTTAGGAGTCAATAAGGCTTTTGAGTCATTTTATTGGCCTAAGTTAAGAAAGGGTGTTTCTGAATTTTGCAAGTCTTGTCATGTTTGTCAGATGGTAGGTAAACCTAATCAAAAATTTCCATCTGCCCCTCTACAACCCATTCCAGCATTTGAAGAACGATTCAGTCGGGTGGCAATAGATTGTGTATGACTCTTGCAAAAAACTAGGACAGGGAACCAGTATCTGCTTACTATCATATGTACGCACACTAGATTCCCTGAAGATATCCCTCTTAAGAATATTAAGACGAAAACCATAGCCAAGGCCCTTACCAAGTTTTCAGCTTTGTAGGAGTGCCTAAGGCTATTCAGTCAGACCAAGGTTCAAATTTCATGTCAGGGTTGCTTCAACAGGTCATGCATGAGTTAGGTGTTAGACAGTACAAGTCTACTGCTTATCATCCTGAGTCTCAGAGGGCACTTGAATGCATCTATCAAAATCTTAAAACTATGATGAAAACATATTGTTATCAGTATAATAAAAAACTGAGATGAAGGAATTCACCTTGTTTTATTTGCTGCAGGAGAAGCAGTTCAAGAGTCTCTAGAATTGAGACCCTTTAAATTAGTGTTTCGTCATACACTTAGAAGTCCTTTTAATATTGCTGAAAGAAAAATGGCTGACTGAAACTAGTGCTCTTAATCTTTTGTACTATGTGTCTAATTTCAAAAAGAAACTTCATAACATTTGTAAATTAGCACAAGAAAATCTCAAGAGTTCTCAAGCCAAAAGTTTGGTATGACAAAGATAATAGGAACAGAGTTTTTAAACCAGGTGATAAGGTTCTTGTGTTTTTAACTGTTCCTGGTCATCCTTTGCAGGCCAGGTATTATGGTCCTTATGAAATTGAAAGCAAGCTTAGTGATATGAACTATGTAGTTAAGACACCTGGCCGGCGTAAAGAAAAACGAGTTTGTCACATTAACATGATGAAAGAAAATTTTGATAGATGTGACCGAGATTCTGTATACATGTAACCAGTTTCGACTTAAGTTGACGATGGAAAAGTTGAAATCCGTTAAAATTGCAGTACTTAAGAACAGAAGTACATTACATGCTGAAACATAGCATTATCGAACCAAGTAAAAGTGACTGGAGCTCACCTTGCATTCTCATACCGAAACCTGATGGTACCTACCGATTATGTAAAAAAAAAAAAATGAATTCTGTCACGAAAACAGACTCTTATCCGATTCCTAGAATTGATTACTGTATTGACAAAATCGGAAATGCCAAGTTTGTCAGTAAATTTGACCTGTTGAAGGGTTACTGGCAAGTGCCATTGACTGAAAGCGCCAAAGAAATTTCTGTATTTGTGACTCCCGATGGCCTCTTTCATTACAAAGTAATACCGTTTGGCATGAAAAATGCTCCAGCGACCTTTCAGCAGATGATTCATTCCCTTCTACATGACCATCAAGGATGTGAAGTTTACATTAATGATGCTATCATCTACAGCGACACATGAGAGTAACATCTCTGAATCATGCGTGCATTCTTCGACATTCTGGCAAGAGCAAAATTAACGGTGAACCTTGCGGAGAGTGACTTTTGTCACGCTACTGTAGAGTATTCAGGACATAAAGTAGGTCAGGGTTATGTTACACATAAAGTAGGTCAGGGTTATGTAACACCTATTATGACTAAAGTGGAGGCTATTGCAAAGTTCCCGATTCCTACAAACAAGAAAGAGTTAATGAGATTTTTGGGCATCACGGGTTTTGAAAGAAAATTTTGTCCATATTTTCCTTCAACAGTAGGTCCACTTACCATCTTATTGCAAAAGAGGGCTAAATTTGTCTGGACAAAGGACTGCGAGGAATCATTTTGTAAAATCAAATCTGTTCTCGTCAGTAGTCCAGTTCTTTCAGCTCCTGATTTTTCTAAGCAATTTAAGCTTACTGTAGATGCTAGTGATGTAGGAATCGGTGGTGCTTTTTTTTTCAAGAACATAGTGATAATGTAGATAGAGTTGGGTGGGTTTTTTTTCAAAGAAACTTTCATATGTCAACAGAATTATTCAACCATTGAAAAAGAGTGTCTTGCTTTGTTGTCAGCTTTACAACATTTTGATGTTTATTTGAATGTTACTGTGCATCCAATTCTTGTTTTACATATCACAACTCTCTCACTTTTTTGCATAAAATGTCAAACAAGAATCAAAGACTCACAGGATAGAGTTTATCATTACAAGAGTGTGATATTGATGTCAGACATATTAAGAACAAAGACAATGATATAGCAGATACCTTGTCAACAGTGTATTGAGTATGTTTTATTGTTTTGTTGTTGCTTTGATCGATGTACATTGTATATTTGAGTTTTCATTGTCATTCAAACTTTTTAAGGGGGGGGGGGGGGTGGTTGTTTTTGTGTATATTACTAATTGCACTAAATTGAAGAGATTGTTCTAGAGAAGTTATGTTTATTTCATTGAAACCTGTGACCTAGATTGTTCTAGACCTCGTGTTATTTTTAGTAGAAAGATGACGTAAGGGTTGCAACATTGTCTTTCAAGATTGTACTAGAAAATTCATTCCTATTATATATACATATGTGCACTGAAATTCTTAAGATTGATTGATTGATTGATGTTTTCCGCCACACTCAAAACATTTTCAGTTATCTGGTGCCGCCCAGTTTTTATTGGTGGAAGAGAGAACCCAGATACAATGTACCTGGGAAGAGACCACAGACCTTCCGAAAGTAAACTGGGAAACTTTCTCACTTAACGGCGCGAGCGGGATTCGAACCCGCGCCGACAGAGGTGAGAGGCCGTGTGATTTTTGAGCGCGATGCTCTTTTCTTTTCTCTCTCTTTTATTGATTAACATTTAAACAGATCATCAGTTACAATCACATTTAAAACACTTTGTATCTAAAATATGAAAAATAATATTCCCTCCGTTTCTTTCAATAGAGGATTTCTATGTAAGAAAAACTTTACCACTCGGCCACGGAGGCCCCGAAATTCTTAAGAAAAGAAGCTCTGGTTAGACATTTTTATATGCTTTTAGATTTTATTATATTGGGAACTAGGATTTGTAATTACTATTTCTGTGTGTATACTGTTGATTAATCAAAGCTTTCATACCATACAAATAATGAAGGGGGTGAACCCACATCTGGGCATTGAGGAGGGAATTACTATGTTTACAGCTGAAGTTTATTATTCATTTCTGTTTCGAAATATCTATTTACGATGTCAGATCATAAATAATTAAGCACTCTAGGGTCAGATTACCATGAATATACCCAGATTTAAAAAAATCGCAGTATTCTACATCCTTTGCCTGTTTTGTAAAAATAAATAATTCATAACGAAAAATTACATCATATTGCTATTATTAGCTTTCGGGGTATGCATTAATCTACGATTCACGTTACGCGAATAAATCTGCATTGTTTAAGTGGTCTCATTGAGAATTCACTCAATGAAATCGGTTCAAACTATATAAAGCTTTTCATTCATATATATCGTAAAGTACTTCCTCCTTTTAACTTGACGGCAAATACATGATAGATAAATATATAGAACACGCTGATTGGATAATCGGGGCCATTCTTTTATTTCATTGGTTGATCCGGACTCGGAATTTAACTCGGGATAAACTTTAAAGGTAATCAATACCTGCATACCTTTTTCCCAGTATGATTTATCTATCTACCTCTTACGTAACGAAACTAAAAAAAAATCCCTACACATCCTACACGTAGAGGCCTTCCTGAAACGTAATGATTAGCCAAAATGGAAGATAAAAATTTTCCAATCGTATAGTTTTATTTTCAACTGATAGCAAATATGGCAAAGGGGCAGCCAGTACACCCTCGTCATGCTAAAACAACAACAGCAATCTATATAAACTGACCACACTTCTGGACAAAATGTAAATCTGTAACACTACATTGCACACAGTCAATTACTGGTGATATTTTACAAATATCTTAACACAAACATAAATCCTACACACGCGCACACCTATGCAATCACACCTACACCTACGCACGCACGCACCTACACCTCACATACCTACACACCCACCTTCACCTCACACACCTACACCTACACAAACACACACACACACACCTCACACTATATAATATATATTCATCATAAATATTAATCATTTACTCATTCCACTATCGGCATTTCATTTGTCACAGACATAAGGAATTTCTACGTATGAACACATTAATCTAGTACATAGGAAAACTCGGATAGCATTTCCATGGACTCGTTCTCTAGATTTCGTTCTGAACTTCGGTCTGAGTCTGAACACGTGATGGAGCGAGATAGCGCGAGATTCGTGTAACCAATGGTAAACTGAGTTAACTGGTTGTCTGACTGTAGCTCGGTGAGATGCGTATTCCACGAACTGCTTCTGGAGGGTTTCAGTGTCTTTACAGTCGTAGATTCTGAACATTGAGACGATGATGATGCTGTACTCCGTTCTGTGTCCGATTCGTTTCTTTTGTTTTCCTGCATTAGTCTCTTCGTTAGTACTTTTTCTTTCGGTTGTGTTTCTTCATTTTCAGTTGGCATATCTATGGTTTCTGACGCGGTGGGTTGGGGTTTTGCAGTCACGTTCGGCTGAGAACTTGAAATTGTAAAACAAAATATGACTATTCCAGAATCTATCCTCCTTTGGATAAACATGTCTTCGCATATCTATCACATCAAATTGGCATCATTCAAGGTTCATCTTATGGTATCTAATTCCTTGTTAATAAGGATATAATGATATAATTACACTGTATCCATAATGATTTAGACACAAGTTCAATTTCAACACAATTGATTTCGAATTCTCATAATTCAATTACTTACTTGTTCAGACACAAAAGCCTATCTTCTTCCTTTGTTTTGTCGACCTTTGTTGATGCTAAATAAGTAAGTAGGTAAAAATATTTTAAAGTCGGTACACGCATGTACATATACGTTGAACAATGAATACTGAGTTCATATATACGTAACATACTACAAATAGGACAAATGATGTAATGAACTTTCAGAACAGTTTCCCATAATGGACGTTTTGTAATCCGGTTACACCAGGAAAAAGGATTACTTTAGTATAAATACCACACTGCACAGAAGTCTGGGATCAGTGACTCGGTTAACTTCTGTAACTCAGTTAACAATATATTGATAAATCACATAATCATGTTCAAATGTATCTTACTGTATTGACTAATGGCAGATTGTTTCTGAGCACGGCGAATGAAGACATAGGCGGTGCTGAAGAGAACCAATGACGCCAGCAGACTCATTACAATGACGAGTAACACGGTGGGTGATGACGGACCTGCAAGAAAACACATCTAATGTCAGAATTTTGTATCAATGAAATTTGAAACTAAATAAGCTACTTACTTGCACTTGCACAGATTTACGTAAGTGAAGGAGTAGGTCTTTGCTATATGTAATCAGAACTTGAGTTATTACAAAATATATTTCTCACCTTGAAATGTAAAGTCCTTTGGATCATTTGCTGAGGCTTTTAGTTCTTTCGTACTTGAGATTCTGAAAGAGATTTACAGATTTGTAAGAAAATCTAACCCCTGTAGATAACGTAGGCGTAGTGTGAGAGAAACTCACCCCTGCATACTTACTCTATGACATCCCCACAAATAGCGTCGGCTTTGTCGGTACATTGGCTCTCTTCCTTTCGTCCAAGAGAGCTACAGTTCCTGCACGTTCTGCAGGTGACGTCAAAAGAGCGTCTGTCGTTGTATGTTCCCGGAGGACACTTTCTACAGGGAGAACAATTCTTGGCTCCGTGTACGGGGTCCATTCTTAGACTGTGTTCCTGTAAGTGCAGGTAAATATATCAATTGCTAAAAAGTTCAAGTTCATTCATTTAATGTTAATTAATTACAAAACCATTTATAACACGTGGTACATGAGAACGCTATATAAGTTACACACGTTCAGAGTATGAAACATTAGATCGAAAAATTTAAGTAGCATATGACTGAATTTTTAATATATTATAAACCTCAGATAAACTATTTTTCTTTTTCAAATGAAGGAAATATTTTTGATATTATGACTCATTATTATAGTTCAGATATTTTGTGACGTGTGTTTGTTTTACTGAGGAACCGTACGCTCGGTGATCCCCCTTTTGTACCTGCACAGAGATGAGTGAGTACCCCTTGTTGCATTTGTCACACTGAAGACATACGCCGGCTTGAAAATGGTAGAAGGTATTGGAGCCCGGCTCACAGACCACAGTTGTTGCCCGCTGTGATCGACCTTGGGCTCCATGAAGACAGAGCAAGTCGAGTAGCGCCAACATCAAACACACATACAATTCTGATTTCATCCTGCTTCAATACGAGGCGGAAAAAATCCTGTGGGAAGAAGTGGAATAAATGAGGGCTGTCGTCACAAAGTAATCGAGGGTGCTTATGTACACTTCAAACTTTGATGATCAAGGCCAGTATTAAGCTTTGTTGATTTTCAAAAATATCTTCTAGTTCAAATATTTGCAATGTCGGCACTTTTTAGCCAAATGAAATAAAATATAAAATGAAAAAGCACTAAGGCAAATAAATATATATTTTTTCACTTCAAAATATTTATCATATCAAAATTAAATATATATTCATTGTTCTAAAACTAGTCTGAAGAGAAAAAATTTGTCGCAAATTCATTTTAACATTAAGAAAATTAAAGCACAAAATGTAAGTAGAGAATATTTAAAGTTTTGCGATGCGGTTCATAATAAATTAGCTTACCCTAATCAAAGAAAATGTTCATCCTTTTTCTCACAATTGACGAAGCCAATGTTTAATTATATCAGGCTTACATTTCTTCGCCTTCCCTCTCGTCCTGTAACCACAAACTAAAGTTTCAACATTCATATCGCATTTATAGTATATATACAAGTACTTCCTAAAGAAATGTGTATTCTAAATAGTGTAGGAAGATTTAAAAATAATCGGAGCATTTGATTGGTCGATGACGTAGAGTGTTTATTATTGGATGCCCGTGTTGTAAGAGAAGTATCACGCGGTCGATCTACTTTCATAATACAGTCTACGTTGCTTAATTTGAAAACGAGTAAGACAAGACCTTCTTATCACTTCTTATCTCTGAGATACAAAATCATACATCTGTTTATTTTTGCATCTTTTTTTAGAAACATTCTACTTTTTCCTTTATTTGATATATATGAAAAGAAAAACCTTTTTATTAATTTTCCTGCATGTGATAAGCTTCAAAAAATACCCTGAATCGATAGCTAGATTAACATCTAAACAATCTCCCATTCATTATGTTGTCGATTTATTATCTTTCTCTTCTTTCACTTTTCCTGCTTTTTGTCGGGGTCGGGGTGGGGGTGACGGTAGGCGCTTCTAATTCTAATTTCGGAGAATTTAGAATCCTACACAGAACGCACGTAATTACGTATTCGTGCAGTCTGACAAAACTCTTCATTGTTTCCAATATTGCCTACATCTACTACACGGTACACGAGAACGCGTATACTTGTAATTATAACAATTACTGTCTTTCTGGAGCAGACAAAATTGCTGTACACTAGCGAGCTAGCTATACCCGATACATGTACATAGTTTAGGTCGTATCTTTTATTGAATTGTTCTGTTTGTTTGTTTTTAGTGCTGTTATACTATTAAGAAAATGTCACATTGATGTTTAATTTTTTACCTGTGTATACTTTGTACGTTCACTCTTTCTCTCTCTGAATTGTCTACAATTATCATTGTGTACAATCGTTACTCTGATGAGCCAGTTTGGCTCAAAGAAATAAAGAAATTAAAATCGTTTATAAGGGGTGGTCCTATGGACACTCTAAATATGACCTCGTCATCAACACGGCCGGAGGCTCCGTCAAACAGGAAGTCGGTGTACGTCTCCATATCTGCTTCATTTCTACCATACACAATGGCGGATCTAGGGGTGGGGCCGCCCCTGATACATATAATTACATCTTATGATAGGATCATTTTGATGACTTTTGGTCGCTAGACGAAACAATTTTAAATACTCGCTTTACAAACATGAATTAAGGCTATCATTTTATATGTATAAACATTACTGTTACGGCTTTTAAAAATCACAAAGGCATGAAATATCGTTCCAACTTGTAAATGCACTAGCATTAGTTAATACAATATGGAAGGTTTATAATAAACAAAACATTTGAAGAAAAAATATTAAAATCACACTTACTAATACAGGTGTTTAGAAATTTAGGTGTGATAATAGATTTGTTCATTGAATGAAAGCAAAAAAAAGTAAAGTTTTTCAACACGTAAAACTTGATCATCTGGAGATTTGTATGTGCTTTTCATGGGTTTTTATTGAAACCTTGCTGGCCTACGTGCTGATATGGCAATTTGCAATAAAGAAGCTGAATTTATAAAATGTTGATGTGGTATGCAAATGAAGGGAACTGGAATATCATTAGATTTTGAGCTTTAAATGGATTGCAGAAACCTAGCATGCTTCAGAAATGCGACTGATGTGTCATAAATATATAAACCAAGTGACATATCAGCGTTATAAACCAATCCGCGACAATGTCTCATATCGTTAACGGACTCCCAAACATTTGGCAAAATCACAGGGGCTAAGCCCGTTTTATGGTATCACAGAGTTCGGGCCCAAAACGGACTTGGTCCCTGTGGGCAAAATACTGGCTAAAGTCAAAAGTAAATTTTACTTTACTCGATCAATTCAAACAAAAATGGAACGCTGTCAACAACTACGAGCTATAGAGTGTACAAGGATGAAATAAAATGCGAAAAATAAATTCAATATCCTATCTAGAAATGATACTATGCTAAATTTCGAACCTGTAATCATGCACTACTTATAACGAAAGTGAACGCTGGCAAAATGAACTCGGAGTTATACATGCGATTTAATTGAAATTGGTGAATTAATCTCACTGCATGTTTAATAGCAACTCTCTGATTGATGTAAGTAATTTATCACCAAAACAAATACGTTTCAAAAACAGTATATATTACATTTAAAAATATAATGAATTCAAACATATAATCTTCTCTAAGTTTAAGCGGCCAATATTCAATTCAGTATTTAATAATTTCAGAGAAAATTTGTTGAAAATGAAGAAATATACATGAAAAGTGTCGTAAATCATTACTCGGGAAAAAATCACCTTTGATAGTCGATCTACCTCGCTAACCTTCTTAATTTTGTTCATCAATGTCAAAAAAACCATGCACTTCCGTTCGTCCACTTCTGAAGTTTTATGCTTTCAAAAAATCACCACGTCCACATCTAAAGCGATACCTGTCCACTTTGTGAAAACGAGTCCCGTTAATTTTTAAAACGTAATTAATTAGTTCCATTGACATCCCAGGAAGAAGAATCTGCCGTATGAGTTCCTCGTTATTTTAGAAGTTCTTCCCCATTTTAACCGAAGTTTCAGAAATGTACTACATTCATCAAAATTGTTTGTATTTAAACACCCCGCAAACCAAATAAAAGTGGAATTATCTGGGTCAGGGATAGCGGTGATACGAATATAGGCCAAGTGGTTTCATATTTATTATTAAATATGTTTTTCTTCCAGCACTACACGTTGAAGTTTCTGAAATTTACAACACCCTTTGATCAGAATTTCACCTACACCAGCCTTACCTGAGAAAGAATCGCAAGCGTCTATCCCTTCTTTCTTCTTATTCTGATAATTTTTATAAAATCAAAGGTAAAATTCTCGTTCTAACTAGGATCCAGGAAGACTAGAATTTGTTTTAAGTTTCCGTTTTAGAAAATTAAAAAATAGAACACCTTCCTATAAGATAGCCGCTTCCTCTAAATATCAGCGCTCCTTTAACAGTTTGTCTATATGATCTACGACAGGCATATTGATAAATATGCGATGAATGTGTTCTATGTTTACTATCCTGATGCTGTTTACCTTAACAAAGAGGACTGCAGCTCAAATTCACTATGTATTCTGTAAAACAGGTATTGTTGAGGAGTGGGCTGCTTTTATGATGTACAGAGAGAAAGAGAGCGAGAGATTGTTTGTGTTTGTAGACATACGACTTATTTATGTCAAAGTGCATGTATTTATGTTGACATGCGATTTATTTATGTAAACATGCGAATTCTTCAATGTCGACTTGTTTAAGTCGACATGCAGTATTCTTCAGTCGACATGCGATTTATTTATATCGATATTCATTAAGGTATTCATGTCAAATCAACATAATTATCTCGCACGTTTAAATACTACCCTTTTTGGGGCATACATACAAAGTAGTAGGCCGCCGACAGGATTTCTCCTGGCCCCTCTATCCTGCACATTTTGTTCCAGTTCTTTCCTTGTTTTTCCTATTGTTTTGGTGTCGCCCTCCAGGTCTCTCCGCCAGGTGTTTCTTGACCTACCCCTCTTACCTTTTCCTTGGAGGGTTCCAGGATAGTGCTTGCCTTGTGATGTTCGGATTTGGTTTGCGGAGAGCGTGCCCTATCCACCATATACATAAGTTGCATGTCTGCATAATTATGGTGCATTTTATTTTGAAGTGCTCTCTATAATCAAATTTTGAGAAACCAATTTATCAACAACAAAAAATTGGTAATCGATTTTTTTAAGAAATAGTTAGATGTTTCTGTATTTGTTGATTTTTTTTTTTTTTTTTTTTTTTTTTTGTAGGCAGATAGAAAACATCGTTGTTTTTCTGAATAAACAAACACAACAATTTCAAGTGGCTGATTTTTACTGACAGTAATTGGTGTGGACGCTAGACTACGTTATATCGTGCATGTCCTGCGTCATACGAGATGATCAAAGGCTCACTACAACTGCAGTGGTTTCGTTTCATTCGTTTTTATGGTAAGTACAAAACCCTTCTCGTGGCCTGCCTGTCTTCCTTGTTATATAAAAACCAATATTAAACGCGTTTTGATAGGTGCAGGCCGCGGTAAGAGATATCAATACTCTCCTCCTAAAATTCTTGAACCTTTATATAAAAAAATGTTTTGTTAAATTGTGTACTATTCAAACACATTTGTTTCAAATTTTTCAAAGAAACGGATCATGTATGGTTTTACAAGCCGTTGGCACCAGTTCGTGACGTTACTTATATAAGATACACAATGGCTGCATTTTATCTAAGATTCCCTAACAAGAGCAGAGCAAACAGTATCTCTCCAAAACCCGGGGGCAGCTATTGTGTCAGCCATTGTGTCGAAGTCCATTGTACCAACTGCAGTCTGTTAAAACTAAATCCTGACATACAAAGAGGGCCGACATGTTCCATTACGCCCTGAGTCAGATGTGATATTGCGCTCTTTGACTAGTGATTACAGTCTAAGTACAAGTCTGCCTTGTCGATGTACATGTCATTAGCTGTGTACTGTATGGGATGCCAACAGAGCACTTCAATGATACACCGACATATATGTCTCTGTTTTGAAAACAGTGTTGTGTAACCGGAAGCGAGAAAATGCAACGGACCAGATCGGGATTCGAACCCGGGGCCCCTGAATCTCTAGTCAGGTGCTCTACCAGCTGAACTAACTGAACGCCAGCAATCGCGGACCCGTCTGACTACCACCTCCCTCCTGAAATTCTTCACATTTTGAAGACACACAACCCAGATTTTGATTTGCCCCTGGCAAGACTTTCACCTGCAAATCTAGGGCACCCAATGTAACAGGAAGCGAGAAAATGCAACGGACCAGAACGGGATTCAAACCCCAGCGCCCTGAATATCCAGTCAGGTGTTCTACCAACTGGGCTATCTGGCCATCGGCGATCGAACTCGACTGACCGTTACAGTAGTTTAATACCTTACAATTCTTATCTTTCATGACAAACTGACCCATTAAATGTGAGAAGTGTTTGAGTTTTTATAGAACATGATGATTTGGACCGCCAGAGATGTGGGAGATGACTTTGGAACCTGTCGTTCCAAGAACCTCCCCAGTGACGGAGATCTAATAAGGGGATACTTCCAAGAACCTTCCCAGTGACAGAGTCGGTGATCACAGATCTAATAGGGTGATACTTCCAAGAACCTCCCCAGTGACGGAGTCGTTGATCAAGGATAAAGCACCCTTGATCTTTTATTGTTAGATATGCATTGCATTTAATAAGGAAGGTGATTTGAAGTGCTCTTTTCCTGAGTTTCTCTGATAGCGTAATGGACTTAATTTAGGAGGAAATTAACAATATGTCAATACACTCTAAAGAGGCTCATCCCGCGCGCCTATAGAGTACCAATTCATTTCCCATAGACCTCAATACTAACCTTTAAATTGGCCCTCTCACTAATTAACTATATTAATTTTAAACAAATGACCACAAACATTTCAAAGTTCATTCCATGTTTTAATAAAAAACGACAAAAATTATATAGGGTCCCGTGCCTTCTATAGTTCATATTTGTACTTTTTTTTTTTTTTTTTTTTTACAACACATAGCAATCTGCAGTAAATTACACTCAAAATAACTCAAAATTACTCGATTTTGTGCGATAATTTTTCATCCTAACAATTAATTTGAACCTCTATAATATTTCTTTCAATTCCAAATAATTTCACTCTTGATGTTAGCCAATCACACAACACCTATAGACATTTATACCTCCGCTCAATCTTGGGGTAAACCGCGTCCGGGTTACGCATGCGGAGTTTGGTACTCTCATTCCTTTATTATGTGAGATACCAGTCCAACGATGAACTCAAATTATCATCTCCCCATCGCAAAAACACTGACATAGGGATGCCAGTTTGTACCTATACTAATGTAAATCAGTTCTACGTTTTGTACCTATACTAATGTAAATCAGTTCTACGTTTTGTACCTATACTAATGTAAATCAGTTCTACGTTTTGTACCTATACTAATGTAAATCAGTTCTACGTTTTGTACCTATACTAATGTAAATCAGTTCTACATTTTGTACCTATACTAATGTAAATCAGTTCTACGTTTTGCAGATGATTTAAACGTAATGTACTACTCAGTCCTTTTCGTATTTTTTTTTTCTTCTTTTTTTTTAATTTTATTTATTATTTTTTTTATTTTTTAAATATACTATTTACTGTCCAGGATAAAACAGCAATAAATGATATACAAGATTACGAATGCACCACCTCCTTTAAAATTATCCAGAGCAGAGAAAAAGGTTTGTTTAAAAAAATTTAAAAAAAAACCAAAGAACTTTTCTTCGATGGACTACTCCCTTTTTTTCTGTCTCACATACTTTAATTAAAACTTTGAAAATATGCTTTCTAAATCGTTATAGCATTGCTTTTGTCCAAATCATCGCGTTCTACCAAAACGCAAACCTGTCTACACATCAAGCTTTTTCTTGTCTCTCACGACTTGGAAATGACATGATCAGACCATAGATCAGACATGACCAATTCTGTTTTATCATCTCTGAACTTTGACACGCAGGTCCGTGAAATATTCCATATGCACATCTCCCACGTTTCATGGTAAAGTAAACAATTAACTTCTCTTGAAAATGGAGTCTCGCTTTCCACACCAACTACCTGTAAGATCCGACTAAAAATGAAAGGTACGAAGTCGTGCACACGCTACATAACCTACAAGGCGTAAGAAGTACTTATTAACAATAAAGAAATAAGTAAGTCATTACCTCTCCAAGGCTTCCGTAGATGAGATTCAAGATGGTGCAATGACCAGTTCTGGCATTTAAACAATGAAAAGTGAAGAACGCAGGTGGTACGTCAAGTCCTTGCGTAAAGACCTCGACACATCGTTTGTGTTGTCTATGAGTTTAGCGGTTCTGATACATCGTTTGTGTTGTCTATGAGTTTAGCGGTTCTGATACATCGTTTGTGTTGTCTATGAGTTTAGCGGTTCTGATACATCGTTTGTGTTGTCTATGAGTTTAGCGGTTCTGATACATCGTTTGTGTTGTCTATGAGTTTAGCGGTTCTGATACATCGTTTGTGTTGTCTGAGTTTGTTGTTTTAATACATCGTTTGTGTTGTCTGAGTTTAGCGGTTCTGATACATCGTTTGTGTTGTCTATGAGTTTAGCGGTTCTGATACATCGTTTGTGTTGTCTATGAGTTTAGCGGTTCTGATACATCGTTTGTGTTGTCTGAGTTTGTTGTTTTAATACATCGTTTGTGTTGTCTATGAGTTTGGTGGTTCTGATACATCGTTTGTGTTGTCTGAGTTTAGTGGTTCTGATACATCGTTTGTGTTGTCTATGAGTTTAGCGGTTCTGATACATCGTTTGTGTTGTCTGAGTTTGTTGTTTTAATACATCGTTTGTGTTGTCTGAGTTTAGCGGTTCTGATACATCGTTTGTGTTGTCTATGAGTTTAGCGGTTCTGATACATCGTTTGTGTTGTCTATGAGTTTGGTGGTTCTGATACATCGTTTGTGTTGTCTGAGTTTGTTGTTTTAATACATCGTTTGTGTTGTCTATGAGTTTAGCGGTTCTGATACATCGTTTGTGTTGTCTATGAGTTTAGCGGTTCTAATACATCGTTTGTGTTGTCTATGAGTTTAGCGGTTCTGATACATCGTTTGTGTTGTCTATGAGTTTAGCGGTTCTGATACATCGTTTGTGTTGTCTGAGTTTGTTGTTTTAATACATCGTTTGTGTTGTCTGAGTTTAGTGGTTCTGATATATCGTTTGTGTTGTCTATGAGTTTGGTGGTTCTGATACAACGTTTGTGTTGTCTATGAGCTTGGTGGTTTTAATACGCCGTTTGTGTTGTCTGAGTTTGGTGGTTTTAATAGGCTAGTTTGGTGGCTCTGATACGCTGTTGATGCTGTCGGATGTTGGTATTACCGCCCCTGTATCGCTCTAAGGAGGAATAACAGACCAAAGATGAAGTGGAGAATAAGTACAATCATATTATGAAATTTCAAATTTTCAAAATTACCTCAATTAGTGAAAAAATGCAATTTAGTAGAAAGTAATATGAATTTTTTTTAATCCTCTAGACTCGATCGCACGAACTACGATCAGTAGTCGACACGTTAACGTACTGGACTATCAAGCCAGGAGAATAGACTGACACGTTAACGTACTGGACTATCAAGCCAGGAGAATAGACTGACACGTTAACGTACTGGACTATCAAGCCAGGAGAATAGACTGACACGTTAACGTACTGGACTATCAAGCCAGGAGAATAGACTGAAAGGGAATATACATGTAATGCTGATATTTATAGTTTCATTCAAGTTTCTAAAGGAAGCCAGTCATTATGACAATGTATTATTTCTCCTTAAACAAGAATGTGTGTCGGCGCAGATACTTCCTCCGCTCCTGGAGCGTTTGGAGAATTAGATCCGCTCACATGTAGGATTTGGGCTTCCTAGCTATAATTATGAAGCGGGTAGCTCGGCGTTGTACACATTCCAGTCTGTCTGTCTATTTTTTATATTCTTCTCTCACAAGAGGGCGCGTTACACAAGCTTCACTTACACCTAATGCCTTTGTGCAAGATTCTTGTACAACTTTCAACAATGACTTCAACAAATTCCGGTTTTTATGTTTCGATTCAATTAATTGAAACTGTAGTTGTTTTAATTAGATCACGCAAATTCCTCGTTCTTTCCCTAAACTTCGGACTACATGTTCATCTTAGATGAATGCACGTTATATTCCATGTAAAAAGAAACAAACCTACGTGTCCATACAGAGAGTGCAAAGGAAGAAGAGTGATTTCTGGTAGGTCGTTAATGAGAGGTGGTATATATATGGTAGAACAAGAGGCTCAACAGGCCTTATCGGTCACCCGAGTATTAGTTAAAAGTATCACTAGTCTCAAGGGCTATGGAATCTAGAAACAATTTCCTGTTCTGAATATCTAAGATAAATTCTAATATTCAACAACAATATAAAACAAAATGTGTTTTTAAAACTTCAATGCCATAAAAAGTGCATATACTGATGAAAGGCTTTACATGATATAATATATATTTAAACATTAAACGATATGACTAATTTGGATCCATCCTAGAGTCAAAACCCTGGGGTTGCGAAATTCACCATTTTTTGTACATCCTTTTCTGCTATTCCTGAAATTTACAATTCATGTTCCCCTTGTCCCAAAGATGCTTCAAACCAAATTTGAAAAGAATTGGAATGGTACATATACATGTTACATATGAAGAAATTAAAAATGTTCTATTGTTCACACATTTCTTAACTGACCATTTTGGTCCCATCCAAATACCAAAACCCCTGTCCCTGTGATCATCAAATTTACAATTTTGGTAAAGCTCTTTCTAAATATCAACTTAGATTCAATTTAGTATCAATAGCACAAAAAGATGTTATCTAAGTGTTTTACACATAAACACTATATAGTAAGTTTGGCCTTGCCCTGGGGTCAGAACCCCTACCCCCTTTGATCATGAAAGTTCAATTTTGGTAGAGGCCTTCCCGCTCTACATCACTATGCATTTGGTTTTTCTAATACATGTGTGGATGTAGAGAAGATTTTTGAAAGTTGGTCAGTTTTTGGCAGTTTTGCCCCACCCCTAAGGTTCCAGGGGTGCAGGACTCCTGAGAGTTACAACCTATGTTCCCCCTTGTCTTAAAGATGCTTCATACCAAATTTGAAAATAATTGGAATTGTAGTTATCAAGAAGTTAAAAATATTCAATTGTTAACGTACGACAACCAATTACAATTTTTAAAAAAAACAGTCCGAAGACGGTCCCCCGGGGCTCAACAGAATCGGTGACGTTTCTCCCTCCGCGACCAATGACATCGAATGTGTGCACAGAAAAAAAATCCGATGAACCAGAATAGTAAGAGTCCTCGGATTTGTTAAAGTTATGTGACAATTCTTTATTGAGCTTCTAATCTTTAAAGTAATTTCATCCTTCCATTGGTACAAGGTAGATTTGAAAGTCGTCCGCGTAACAGTGGTACTTCATTCCATGTTGTCGAAAGATGGTTCCGATTGGTTTAGTTTAGGCCCTTGAACAGACCTTGGAGGACGCCAAAAGTAAGAACTCGCCTAGTGGATTTGACAGAGTTAATATATTCTGATTGATGTCGCTCCTAAGTAAGAATGGATCCATTTTAAGGCACTACCTGTTATTCCATAAGCTGTATCGGGTCTATCAAGTAAGATGCTATGGTCAATCACATCATGTGTCTTAAGTTGTATATTCCGACTTAAGTAGTTCAACCCTCATGTGACGTCATAAGATTTTGCAAAATCAATATTTCATTTAGATTTATGCATAATATTGCCATACATTTTGTTGGAGTCTTTTTCAATGGTTATTGTAAAGAAACGGTTTCATAAAATTATTATGAATACTATTAGTATTATATCATTTAGCCTGTTTTTGTGAAACGTTGATGGATAATTATGTTTAAGTATGTCTCGTATCTTAAGAGTGTGATGACCTATATATTTTATTTGATAATATAATTGAAATAAATACACGTTTTAAACTTTAATCAGATATTAGGCAAAGAAGCGTAACTCTCACAATCAATAAATTACACGGTTTTGACATTATCCCGTGAAGACCTATTCTGACACTTTCCCCTTTCTATTCCGGTATACACTGTATATAAATTGCGCAAGCGCTAATTACTAGTCCTTGGACGAAAAAAAATCCCCCCTCCCCCACCAATAGATACACGTATACCATTCTTGTCGTGTTTTGTTGAGTCTCATTTTTGTGTATTTTAAGATTCACATTGACCACTCGTCTCTACTCCCTGCCTTCACTAATTTACAAGATTTACCATCTGTCCACTGTCCTCAATCGCCCAATTGTGCCAAGGTGTGTGGCCAGTAATTGCGCTTATTGACGTTGGTTGGTTGATATCGAATATACCGATACGCACATTGAGTGATTGATCGACAGATTGATTGAAACATTGATTATGATCGATTGGAAATATGGATCGACTGAAATATGGATCGATTGTCGATACTAAATTGTAGATCATGCATTTCATCTTATTATACACAATACCAATATTTATGTATCGATATGAACATTGGAAATGTTTTATTAAGTAAAGTCATGACAAAGACTGTTGGGTATTACTGTACGTGTTGGGACTTTTCCGCATTAATGGATGAATAATACATGTTACCTTCACAAAAATAAGTAAATTTTCCTTTTTTTTTTTTAAAGATATACCCAATATTTTGTCCAAACGAGCTGGCCTGAAAAATAGTACCGTAAGTCAAGTCAAACTAGTCTGATAAAACGTTAATTTGCACTCCAAACGGGCTGGAGGAAAACGGTAATTTGCACTCCAAACGGGCTGACTAAACGGTAATTTGCACTCCAAACGGGCTGACTAAACGGCAATTTAAATTCCAAACGGGCTGACAAAATGTAATTTGCACTCCAAACGGGCTGACAATACGAGAATTTGTACTCAAAACAAGCTCGCAATATGAACTCAAAAATGGGTTTTAAAAACCACGGAAATAGGAACATTAAATGGTCTGACAAAACGGTGATTTAAACTTCAAGCAGGAGCACACATCTAGATAGCGGGGCTGTGTTCTATGAAAAAGTGATCAGTAATAACCTCACATTCTTAAACCACGACTGCTTTATTCCTTTTGGACCTCACTCTCAACAAATTCTCACTTTTATTAAAACATTCTTTATTATTTTAAAAAGAATTCTCAACAACAAACAATACTTAAAAATGAAAGTACGCAGAAATAATGAAATCACTTGTAACTAACACTAAATGAAGTAAATTTTAAAAAAAATTACAATCCTGGTCTTGCACACCAGCATTTTGCATTTGTAACTAAAAAATTTACAATCCTCCTAAAATTTACAATCCTCGACTTAAAAACACCGGCATTTATAACTAAACAAGAGTACCGCAAACAGTACATAATACGCCCGTGAAAATGCTTAAATAGGGTGTTTTTCTTCAGCCATAAATTTCTGAACTTTGCTTCAGGTAGTATCAGCCATCATCAGACTGTGACACACTTTCTTTGCATTGTATGAATAAAGTGTCTTAGCTTAAAACTGTGACAGGAAGTAGATAGACAAACCAAGAGTTCTGTGTGTAAAATATTTCCCCAAATTCAACCAAGTTCAACAACCTGTAAATATTCAAAATGTAAAAGAAAATTAAAATTTATTAAGAATCAAAATCCTTGCACCATGCATCTTCAAGTTATTCACAACTATCTTAGTTTCTAAACTGTGAGGAGTTATAAGGACAAACCATGTCCTTCATTTGATATAATATTTCCTTAAAATGTACTGTGTTCAACAACCAGTAATTTTCTTTAAAATTGAAGAAAATCAAAATCCTTGCCACATGCACACCTTCAATACCCATATAAACACCCTGTAAAATAAGAAGGTTCTCACTTGAAAACTGTGGGAGGATTTCATTGAACAAATCATGTACTCTCTTTGTAATATTTTTCCTACTCTCTTTGTAACATTTTCTCAAAACGGATGAAGTTCAACAGCCTGTAATTTTGTCAAAACTTGAAAAAAAATCAAAATCCTTGCCACATGCACATCTTCGATATCCATACAAACACTCTGTAAAACAAGATGGTCCTCACTTGAAAATTGTGGGAGGAGTTTGCTGGACAAATTATGTACCCTCCAAATAACAAAAAAAAAAATCAAATAAAGGGGCAAAACTTCTGCAAGTCGTCAAAATAGATCAAATTTGCAACATGATCTAGGGTGATCCATAAAGAAGCTACATAGCAAGTTTCAGCTTGATATGTGACAGAGAAATGAAATTAGAAACAGAAAACCCCGAACAGACAGATGGATGGGCATAAGACATTACTGTACCATGATATGTCCGTCTAAAGACAGGTATATAAAAATTACAATCAGATAACAAACTGACACATTTTATTTGTGCAATACAATTTAAAAAACCTTTAAGAATACAATCTACCTCAGTTCAAATGACAGCTTCATAAAAACAAGATGTACTGTGAGCAATGCTCACTAAGAATACCCCCGCTTACCCAAATCTCCCAAAAAGTGTTGTTAATAGGTATAAATTACCTCTTTCCTGAGTGTAAAAATATGGTATGCCTTTGTAGAAGAAAATGGAAGATATAGTCTGAACACAAATCCATGGCATAAACCTTTAATTTTGACCTTGAGATCAAAGGTCAAGATCATAAAGGGGTCATGAATGTACATGACACATAGTATCATGGTGATACATCCATGTCTTATGGTATGACTATGTCAAAACCCTATAATCAATTTTGACCTTGAGGTTAAAGTTCAAGGTCATATAGAGGTCATGAAGGTACTTGACACATCATCTCATGGTGATACACTCATGTGTCAAATATGGTATGCCTATGTCAAAGAACAAAGAAGTTATGGCCCTGACACGAATCCATTGTAAAAGCCTTTAATTTTGACCTTGAGGTCAAGGTCATATGGAGGTCATGAAGGTATATGACACATCATCTCATGGTGATACACTCATGTGTCAAATATGGTATGCCTATGTCAAAGAACAAAGAAGTTATGGCCCTGACATGAATCCATTGTAAAAACCTTTAATTTTGACCTAGAGGTCAAGGTCATATGGAGGTCATGAAGGTACTTGACACATCATCTCATGGTGATACACTCATGTGTCAAATATGGTATTCCTATGTCAAAGAACAAAGAAGTTATGGCCCGGACACGAATCCATTGTAAAATACCTTTAATTTTCACCTTAAGGTCAAGGTCATATAGAGGTCATGAAGGTACCCGACACATCGTCTCATGGTGATCCACCTGTGTGCCAAATATGGTATGCCTATGTCAAAGAACAAAGAAGTTATGGCCCAGACACGAATCTGGAGACAGACAGACGGACGGACAGACAGACGGACAGACAGACAGAGTGATTCCTATATACCCCCCAGAACTTCGTTCGGGGGGTATAATGACCTTCATGTTACGTGGATGCAGGTTGGGACAAAAATCTAAAATATACACATTTCCTTTGTGGAAGTCACATGTGGAACCCCAATCTGGTGCTGGCAATTTACATCGACTTCTATCCTTCAGATAGAGAGTGCGACTTTCTTTGAAGACTGACTACAGAATGAAATGCTCCACCAGCCCCCTGCACTGTCTACAATGTTTTCATGCAGGTTAGCTAAATAGCCTTACTGACAGGACTTATAGTGGGTTACGATAACGGTACTGTAGTGTACTATTAATAACTACTAACAGTGTACTCTTAATAACTACTAACAGTGTACTCTTAATAACTACTAACAGTGTACTATTAATAACTACTAACAGTGTACTATTATTAATTAGTACTATTAAGTCTGGGGTTCCCAGATTCTGCAATTGACCCCCATACAGAAGGTGGATCATTTTCAACTTTCTTGTAAAACATGTCAACAAGAACGAAATTCTGTAATTTTGTCACTAAAAATTGAATTCAATGAAAATTGCTTTACATCATATATTTCAGTAATAACACCAGTATATGATTCTTCCAAATCCTTTTTAACCTCACCAACAGGCACATGAATAGGTAATTTTGGTGATTAAATAATTTTGTCTTGCAAGACAATAATTCTTCCTCATATATTTCTTAACACTAAAAGCCGTTATATCTAATGTAATTTTATTAGGTTTCTCTTGTTTTTGTACAAAATAAATGTTTTCATTAGTAATTTTAAAATATATATTCCTACGTCATTGAGAGATTTTGAGAGAGAAATGGTTGCCTCACTTTCACAGCTAATGCCCCTTTAAGTATTCTTTAAAACCTTTCCTAATAATAAAGAATACTTTGTGAAGTGTGAATGATTGTGATTTCGAGTCACGGACACATCACCATAGTTACATACATTAAAATAAAATTTAAAAGTGAATCACAAATCAAGTACATCTGTATTTCCCTGAGTATGTTGCTAGTCAACACTATCGTGATTTTAAACTTGTCTTTCTAAAATAAAACGTTTTACACAATCGTCTTGTAGAACACAGTTGAAGAACACAACGAGTTTATAAAACGGAGGTATCAGCCGTCCATTTTACACAATCGTCTTGTAGAACACAGTTGGAGAACACAATATAAGACAGGAATCAGTCGTCCGTTTCTACTTGTTGCAGTAGAACTTTCAGTTCTGCCTTTAATTGGTTTATCTTACTTCGAAATTCCTCCTCCTCATCAAGAATAATCAGATGCCTCAACTCCTGTGAGGAACAGAAGAAATATTTCATAACTTCAAAGGATACAAACATTTATGGATTTGATACTAATTTTTGTTTTCTTCAATAAATTCTGCTTATTCCACTGATATCTTTGGAGCGTTGATGAGTGTGAGCATTTGTATACTGACCTGGATAGACAACGCAGTCGTGTGCGATCCGAACCTATAGTAGCAGTCTTCCTCTGGGACCACAGTGTACAGGGCGCCTTTGGGCGGGGTTAGGACGATCTCTGTCAGATAGAAGTAATTTTTATTTTATAGAAATTTGAATCGGATCCTTTGTACATGCAAGAAATGTACACATCTAAAAAAAATTCTTAAAAATACATGTACAGACAGCCGATCGTCTGGTTGAATGAAACTACTGATCTTCATGTGTGTGCTTACTCGGATTTGTATTAGGTTTTTAAATAGGCATAGGTAATGGGGATTTCAGTTATATTCCCAGTGAACTTACTTTGTATAAAAGAAATATTTTTAAAGCTTTTTTCTTTCTTTCTCTTTTTAAACTTTGTTAAACTTTTGACCCCTATTGTGGTCCTAATACAATCGCAGTGGCCTCGATTTGAACAAAACTCAAACTAATACAGTATAACGAGTTTGTCTATCTAGTATACAGTATAGGGAGTTTGTCTATCTAGTATACAGTATAGGGAGTTTGTCTATCTAGTATAGAGTATAAGGGTTTGTCTATCTAGTATACAGTATAAGGAGTCTGTTTATCTAGTATACAGTATAGGGAGTTTGTCTATCTAGTATACAGTATAAGGAGTTTGTCTATCTAGTATACAGTATAGGGAGTTTGTCTATCTAGTATACAGTATAAGGGTTTGTCTATCTAGTATACAGTATAGGGAGTTTGTCTATCTAGTATACAGTATAGGGAGTTTGTCTATCTAGTATACAGTATAAGGGTTTGTCTATCTAGTATACAGTATAGGGAGTTTGTCTATCTAATATACAGTATAGGGAGTTTGTCTATCTAGTATACAGTATAAGGGTTTGTCTATCTAGTATACAGTATAAGGAGTCTGTTTATCTAGTATACAGTATAGGGAGTTTGTCTATCTAGTATACAGTATAAGGAGTTTGTCTATCTAGTATACAGTATAGGGAGTTTGTCTATCTAGTATACAGTATAGGGAGTTTGTCTATCTAGTATACAGTATAAGGGTTTGTCTATCTAGTATACAGTATAGGGAGTTTGTCTATCTAGTATATAGTATAGGGAGTTTGTCTATCTAGTATACAGTATAAGGAGTTTGTCTATCTAGTATACAGTATAGGGAGTTTGTCTATCTAGTATACAGTATAGGGAGTTTGTCTATCTAGTATACAGTATAGGGAGTTTGTCTATCTAGTATACAGTATAAGGGTTTGTCTATCTAGTATACAGTATAGGGAGTTTGTCTATCTAGTATACAGTATAAGGAGTTTGTCTATCTAGTATACAGTATAAGGGTTTGTCTATCTAGTATACAGTATAGGGAGTTTGTCTATCTAGTATACAGTATAGGGAGTTTGTGTATCTAGTATACAGTATAAGGGTTTGTCTATCTAGTATACAGTATAGGGAGTTTGTGTATCTAGTATACAGTATAGGGAGTCTGTCTATCTAGTATACAGTATAGGGAGTTTGTCTATCTAGTATACAGTATAACGGTTTGTCTATCTAGTATACAGTATAGGGAGTTTGTCTATCTAGTATACAGTATAAGGAGTTTGTCTATCTAGTATACAGTATAAGGGTTTGTCTATCTAGTATACAGTATAGGGAGTTTGTCTATCTAGTATACAGTATAGGGAGTTTGTCTATCTAGTATACAGTATAGGGAGTTTGTCTATCTAGTATACAGTATAAGGAGTTTGTCTATCTAGTATACAGTATAGGGAGTTTGTCTATCTAGTATACAGTATAAGGGTTTGTCTATCTAGTATACAGTATAAGGGTTTGTCTATCTAGTATACAGTATAGGGAGTTTGTCTATCTAGTATACAGTATAGGGAGTTTGTCTATCTAGTATACAGTATAAGGGTTTGTCTATCTAGTATACAGTATAGGGAGTTTGTCTATCTAGTATACATTATAGGGAGTTTGTCTATCTAGTATACAGTATAAGGGTTTGTCTATCTAGTATACAGTATAGGGAGTTTGTCTATCTAATATACAGTATAAGGAGTTTGTCTATCTAGTATACAGTATAAGGGTTTGTCTATCTAGTATACAGTATAGGGAGTTTGTCTATCTAGTATACAGTATAGGGAGTTTGTCTATCTAGTATACAGTATAAGGGTTTGTCTATCTAGTATACAGTATAGGGAGTTTGTCTATCTAGTATACAGTATAAGGGTTTGTCTATCTAGCATACAGTATAGGGAGTTTGTCTATCTAGTATACAGTATAAGGGTTTGTCTATCTAGTATACAGTATTAGGGTTTGTCTATCTAGTATACAGTATAGGGAGTTTGTCTATCTAGTATACAGTATAAGGAGTTTGTCTATCTAGTATACAGTATAAGGGTTTGTCTATCTAGTATACAGTATAGAGAGTTTGTCTATCTAGTATACAGTATAGGGAGTTTGTCTATCTAGTATACAGTGTAGGGAGTCTGTCTATCTAGTATACAGTATAGGGAGTTTGTCTATCTAGTATACAGTATAAGGAGTTTGTCTATCTAGTATACAGTATAAGGAGTCTGTTTATCTAGTATACAGTATAGGGAGTTTGTCTATCTAGTATACAGTATAGGGAGTTTGTGTATCTAGTATACAGTATAAGGGTTTGTCTATCTAGTATACAGTATAAGGAGTCTGTTTATCTAGTATACAGTATAAGGAGTTTGTCTATCTAGTATACAGTATAAGGAGTCTGTTTATCTAGTATACAGTATAGGGAGTTTGTCTATCTAGTATACAGTATAGGGAGTTTGTCTATCTAGTATACAGTATAGGGAGTTTGTCTATCTAGTATACAGTATAAGGGTTTGTCTATCTAGTATACAGTATAAGGGTTTGTCTATCTAGTATACAGTATAGGGAGTTTGTCTATCTAGTATACAGTATAAGGGTTTGTCTATCTAGTATACAGTATAGGGAGTTTGTCTATCTAGTATACAGTATAGGGAGTTTGTGTATCTAGTATACAGTATAGGGAGTTTGTCTATCTAGTATACAGTATAGGGAGTTTGTCTATCTAGTATACAGTATAAGGGTTTGTCTATCTAGTATACAGTATAAGGGTTTGTCTATCTAGTATACAGTATAGGGAGTTTGTCTATCTAGTATACAGTATAAGGGTTTGTCTATCTAGTATACAGTATAGGGAGTTTGTCTATCTAGTATACAGTATAGGGAGTTTGTCTATCTAGTATACAGTATAAGGGTTTGTCTATCTAGTATACAGTATAAGGGTTTGTCTATCTAGTATACAGTATAGGGAGTTTGTCTATCTAGTATACAGTATAGGAAGTTTGTCTATCTAGTATACAGTATAAGGAGTTTGTCTATCTAGTATACAGTATAAGGGTTTGTCTATCTAGTATACAGTATAGGGAGTTTGTCTATCCAGTATACAGTATAAGGAGTTTGTCTATCTAGTATACAGTATAAGGGTTTGTCTATCTAGTATACAGTATAGGGAGTTTGTCTATCTAGTATACAGTATAAGGGTTTGTCTATCTAGTATACAGTATAAGGGTTTGTCTATCTAGTATACAGTATAGGGAGTTTGTCTATCTAGTATACAGTATAGGGAGTTTGTCTATCTAGTATACAGTATAAGGGTTTGTCTATCTAGTATACAGTATAGGGAGTTTGTCTATCTAGTATACAGTATAGGGAGTTTGTCTATCTAGTATACAGTATAAGGGTTTGTCTATCTAGTGTACAGTATAAGGGTTTGTCTATCTAGTATACAGTATAGGGAGTCTGTCTATCTAGTATACAGTATAGGGAGTTTGTCTATCTAGTATACAGTATAAGGAGTTTGTCTATCTAGTATACAGTATAAGGGTTTGTCTATCTAGTATACAGTATAGGGAGTCTGTCTATCTAGTATACAGTATAGGGAGTTTGTCTATCTAGTATACAGTATAGGGAGTTTGTCTATCTAGTATACAGTATAGGGAGTTTGTCTATCTAGTATACAGTATAAGGGTTTGTCTATCTAGTATACAGTATAGGGAGTTTGTCTATCTAGTATACAGTATAGAAAGTTTGTCTATCTAGTATACAGTATAAGGGTTTGTCTATCTAGTATACAGTATAGGGAGTTTGTCTATCTAGTATACAGTATAAGGAGTTTGTCTATCTAGTATACAGTATAAGGGTTTGTCTATCTAGTATACAGTATAAGGGTTTGTCTATCTAGTATACAGTATAAGGAGTTTGTCTATCTAGTATACAGTATAAGGGTTTGTCTATCTAGTATACAGTATAAGGGTTTGTCTATCTAGTATACAGTATAAGGAGTCTGTTTATCTAGTATACAGTATAGGGAGTTTGTCTATCTAGTATACAGTATAAGGGTTTGTCTATCTAGTATACAGTATAGGGAGTTTGTCTATCTAGTATACAGTATAAGGAGTTTGTCTATCTAGTATACAGTATAAGGAGTTTGTCTATCTAGTATACAGTATAAGGGTTTGTCTATCTAGTATACAGTATAGGGAGTTTGTCTATCTAGTATACAGTATAAGGGTTTGTCTATCTAGTATACAGTATAAGGGTTTGTCTATCTAGTATACAGTATAAGGAGTTTGTCTATCTAGTATACAGTATAGGGAGTTTGTCTATCTAGTATACAGTATAGGGAGTTTGTCTATCTAGTATACAGTATAGGGAGGTTGTCTATCTAGTATACAGTATAAGGAGGTTGTCTATCTAGTATACAGTATAGGGAGTTTGTCTATCTAGTATACAGTATAGGGAGTTTGTCTATCTAGTATACAGTATAGGGAGTTTGTCTATCTAGTATACAGTATAAGGAGTTTGTCTATCTAGTATACAGTATAAGGGTTTGTCTATCTAGTATACAGTATAAGGGTTTGTCTATCTAGTATACAGTATAAGGAGTCTGTTTATCTAGTATACAGTATAGGGAGTTTGTCTATCTAGTATACAGTATAAGGAGTTTGTCTATCTAGTATACAGTATAGGGAGTTTGTCTATCTAGTATACAGTATAGGGAGTTTGTCTATCTAGTATACAGTATAAGGGTTTGTCTATCTAGTATACAGTATAGGGAGTTTGTCTATCTAGTATATAGTATAGGGAGTTTGTCTATCTAGTATACAGTATAAGGAGTTTGTCTATCTAGTATACAGTATAGGGAGTTTGTCTATCTAGTATACAGTATAGGGAGTTTGTCTATCTAGTATACAGTATAGGGAGTTTGTCTATCTAGTATACAGTATAAGGGTTTGTCTATCTAGTATACAGTATAGGGAGTTTGTCTATCTAGTATACAGTATAAGGAGTTTGTCTATCTAGTATACAGTATAAGGGTTTGTCTATCTAGTATACAGTATAGGGAGTTTGTCTATCTAGTATACAGTATAGGGAGTTTGTGTATCTAGTATACAGTATAAGGGTTTGTCTATCTAGTATACAGTATAGGGAGTTTGTGTATCTAGTATACAGTATAGGGAGTCTGTCTATCTAGTATACAGTATAGGGAGTTTGTCTATCTAGTATACAGTATAACGGTTTGTCTATCTAGTATACAGTATAGGGAGTTTGTCTATCTAGTATACAGTATAAGGAGTTTGTCTATCTAGTATACAGTATAAGGGTTTGTCTATCTAGTATACAGTATAGGGAGTTTGTCTATCTAGTATACAGTATAGGGAGTTTGTCTATCTAGTATACAGTATAGGGAGTTTGTCTATCTAGTATACAGTATAAGGAGTTTGTCTATCTAGTATACAGTATAGGGAGTTTGTCTATCTAGTATACAGTATAAGGGTTTGTCTATCTAGTATACAGTATAAGGGTTTGTCTATCTAGTATACAGTATAGGGAGTTTGTCTATCTAGTATACAGTATAGGGAGTTTGTCTATCTAGTATACAGTATAAGGGTTTGTCTATCTAGTATACAGTATAGGGAGTTTGTCTATCTAGTATACATTATAGGGAGTTTGTCTATCTAGTATACAGTATAAGGGTTTGTCTATCTAGTATACAGTATAGGGAGTTTGTCTATCTAATATACAGTATAAGGAGTTTGTCTATCTAGTATACAGTATAAGGGTTTGTCTATCTAGTATACAGTATAGGGAGTTTGTCTATCTAGTATACAGTATAGGGAGTTTGTCTATCTAGTATACAGTATAAGGGTTTGTCTATCTAGTATACAGTATAGGGAGTTTGTCTATCTAGTATACAGTATAAGGAGTTTGTCTATCTAGTATACAGTATAGGGAGTTTGTCTATCTAGTATACAGTATAAGGGTTTGTCTATCTAGCATACAGTATAGGGAGTTTGTCTATCTAGTATACAGTATAAGGGTTTGTCTATCTAGTATACAGTATTAGGGTTTGTCTATCTAGTATACAGTATAGGGAGTTTGTCTATCTAGTATACAGTATAAGGAGTTTGTCTATCTAGTATACAGTATAAGGGTTTGTCTATCTAGTATACAGTATAGAGAGTTTGTCTATCTAGTATACAGTATAGGGAGTTTGTGTATCTAGTATACAGTGTAGGGAGTCTGTCTATCTAGTATACAGTATAGGGAGTTTGTCTATCTAGTATACAGTATAAGGAGTTTGTCTATCTAGTATACAGTATAAGGAGTCTGTTTATCTAGTATACAGTATAGGGAGTTTGTCTATCTAGTATACAGTATAGGGAGTTTGTGTATCTAGTATACAGTATAAGGGTTTGTCTATCTAGTATACAGTATAAGGAGTCTGTTTATCTAGTATACAGTATAAGGAGTTTGTCTATCTAGTATACAGTATAAGGAGTCTGTTTATCTAGTATACAGTATAGGGAGTTTGTCTATCTAGTATACAGTATAGGGAGTTTGTCTATCTAGTATACAGTATAGGGAGTTTGTCTATCTAGTATACAGTATAAGGGTTTGTCTATCTAGTATACAGTATAAGGGTTTGTCTATCTAGTATACAGTATAGGGAGTTTGTCTATCTAGTATACAGTATAAGGGTTTGTCTATCTAGTATACAGTATAGGGAGTTTGTCTATCTAGTATACAGTATAGGGAGTTTGTGTATCTAGTATACAGTATAGGGAGTTTGTCTATCTAGTATACAGTATAGGGAGTTTGTCTATCTAGTATACAGTATAAGGGTTTGTCTATCTAGTATACAGTATAAGGGTTTGTCTATCTAGTATACAGTATAGGGAGTTTGTCTATCTAGTATACAGTATAAGGGTTTGTCTATCTAGTATACAGTATAGGGAGTTTGTCTATCTAGTATACAGTATAGGGAGTTTGTCTATCTAGTATACAGTATAAGGGTTTGTCTATCTAGTATACAGTATAAGGGTTTGTCTATCTAGTATACAGTATAGGGAGTTTGTCTATCTAGTATACAGTATAGGAAGTTTGTCTATCTAGTATACAGTATAAGGAGTTTGTCTATCTAGTATACAGTATAAGGGTTTGTCTATCTAGTATACAGTATAGGGAGTTTGTCTATCCAGTATACAGTATAAGGAGTTTGTCTATCTAGTATACAGTATAAGGGTTTGTCTATCTAGTATACAGTATAGGGAGTTTGTCTATCTAGTATACAGTATAAGGGTTTGTCTATCTAGTATACAGTATAAGGGTTTGTCTATCTAGTATACAGTATAGGGAGTTTGTCTATCTAGTATACAGTATAGGGAGTTTGTCTATCTAGTATACAGTATAAGGGTTTGTCTATCTAGTATACAGTATAGGGAGTTTGTCTATCTAGTATACAGTATAGGGAGTTTGTCTATCTAGTATACAGTATAAGGGTTTGTCTATCTAGTGTACAGTATAAGGGTTTGTCTATCTAGTATACAGTATAGGGAGTCTGTCTATCTAGTATACAGTATAGGGAGTTTGTCTATCTAGTATACAGTATAAGGAGTTTGTCTATCTAGTATACAGTATAAGGGTTTGTCTATCTAGTATACAGTATAGGGAGTCTGTCTATCTAGTATACAGTATAGGGAGTTTGTCTATCTAGTATACAGTATAGGGAGTTTGTCTATCTAGTATACAGTATAGGGAGTTTGTCTATCTAGTATACAGTATAAGGGTTTGTCTATCTAGTATACAGTATAGGGAGTTTGTCTATCTAGTATACAGTATAGAAAGTTTGTCTATCTAGTATACAGTATAAGGGTTTGTCTATCTAGTATACAGTATAGGGAGTTTGTCTATCTAGTATACAGTATAAGGAGTTTGTCTATCTAGTATACAGTATAAGGGTTTGTCTATCTAGTATACAGTATAAGGGTTTGTCTATCTAGTATACAGTATAAGGAGTTTGTCTATCTAGTTTACAGTATAAGGGTTTGTCTATCTAGTATACAGTATAAGGGTTTGTCTATCTAGTATACAGTATAAGGAGTCTGTTTATCTAGTATACAGTATAGGGAGTTTGTCTATCTAGTATACAGTATAAGGGTTTGTCTATCTAGTATACAGTATAGGGAGTTTGTCTATCTAGTATACAGTATAAGGAGTTTGTCTATCTAGTATACAGTATAAGGAGTTTGTCTATCTAGTATACAGTATAAGGGTTTGTCTATCTAGTATACAGTATAGGGAGTTTGTCTATCTAGTATACAGTATAAGGGTTTGTCTATCTAGTATACAGTATAAGGGTTTGTCTATCTAGTATACAGTATAAGGAGTTTGTCTATCTAGTATACAGTATAGGGAGTTTGTCTATCTAGTATACAGTATAGGGAGTTTGTCTATCTAGTATACAGTATAACGGTTTGTCTATCTAGTATACAGTATAGGGAGTTTGTCTATCCAGTATACATTATAAGGAGTTTGTCTATCTAGTATACAGTATAAGGGTTTGTCTATCTAGTATACAGTATAGGGAGTTTGTCTATCTAGTATACAGTATAGGGAGTTTGTCTATCTAGTATACAGTATAGGGAGTTTGTCTATCTAGTATACAGTATAAGGAGTTTGTCTATCTAGTATACAGTATAGGGAGTTTGTCTATCTAGTATACAGTATAAGGGTTTGTCTATCTAGTATACAGTATAAGGGTTTGTCTATCTAGTATACAGTATAGGGAGTTTGTCTATCTAGTATACAGTATAGGGAGTTTGTCTATCTAGTATACAGTATAAGGGTTTGTCTATCTAGTATACAGTATAGGGAGTTTGTCTATCTAGTATACAGTATAGGGAGTTTGTCTATCTAGTATACAGTATAAGGGTTTGTCTATCTAGTATACAGTATAGGGAGTTTGTCTATCTAGTATACAGTATAAGGAGTTTGTCTATCTAGTATACAGTATAAGGGTTTGTCTATCTAGTATACAGTATAGGAAGTTTGTCTATCTAGTATACAGTATAGGGAGTTTGTCTATCTAGTATACAGTATAATGGTTTGTCTATCTAGTATACAGTATAGGGAGTTTGTCTATCTAGTATACAGTACAAGGAGTTTGTCTATCTAGTATACAGTATAGGGAGTTTGTCTATCTAGTATACAGTATAAGGGTTTGTCTATCTAGCATACAGTATAGGGAGTTTGTCTATCTAGTATACAGTATAAGGGTTTGTCTATCTAGTATACAGTATAAGGGTTTGTCTATCTAGTATACAGTATAGGGAGTTTGTCTATCTAGTATACAGTATAAGGAGTTTGTCTATCTAGTATGCAGTATAAGGGTTTGTCTATCTAGTATACAGTATAGAGAGTTTGTCTATCTAGTATACAGTATAGGGAGTTTGTGTATCTAGTATACAGTATAGGGAGTCTGTCTATCTAGTATACAGTATAGGGAGTTTGTCTATCTAGTATACAGTATAAGGAGTTTGTCTATCTAGTATACAGTATAAGGAGTCTGTTTATCTAGTATACAGTATAGGGAGTTTGTCTATCTAGTATACAGTATAGGGAGTTTGTGTATCTAGTATACAGTATAAGGGTTTGTCTATCTAGTATACAGTATAAGGAGTCTGTTTATCTAGTATACAGTATAAGGAGTTTGTCTATCTAGTATACAGTATAAGGAGTCTGTTTATCTAGTATACAGTATAGGGAGTTTGTCTATCTAGTATACAGTATAGGGAGTTTGTCTATCTAGTATACAGTATAGGGAGTTTGTCTATCTAGTATACAGTATAAGGGTTTGTCTATCTAGTATACAGTATAAGGGTTTGTCTATCTAGTATACAGTATAGGGAGTTTGTCTATCTAGTATACAGTATAAGGGTTTGTCTATCTAGTATACAGTATAGGGAGTTTGTCTATCTAGTATACAGTATAGGGAGTTTGTGTATCTAGTATACAGTATAGGGAGTTTGTCTATCTAGTATACAGTATAGGGAGTTTGTCTATCTAGTATACAGTATAAGGGTTTGCCTATCTAGTATACAGTATAAGGGTTTGTCTATCTAGTATACAGTATAGGGAGTTTGTCTATCTAGTATACAGTATAAGGGTTTGTCTATCTAGTATACAGTATAGGGAGTTTGTCTATCTAGTATACAGTATAAGGAGTCTGTTTATCTAGTATACAGTATAGGGAGTTTGTCTATCTAGTATACAGTATAAGGAGTTTGTCTATCTAGTATACAGTATAAGGAGTTTGTCTATCTAGTATACAGTATAAGGGTTTGTCTATCTAGTATACAGTATAGGGAGTTTGTCTATCTAGTATACAGTATAAGGGTTTGTCTATCTAGTATACAGTATAAGGGTTTGTCTATCTAGTATACAGTATAAGGAGTTTGTCTATCTAGTATACAGTATAGGGAGTTTGTCTATCTAGTATACAGTATAGGGAGTTTGTCTATCTAGTATACAGTATAAGGAGGTTGTCTATCTAGTATACAGTATAAGGGTTTGTCTATCTAGTATACAGTATAGGGAGTTTGTCTATCTAGTATACAGTATAGGGAGTTTGTGTATCTAGTATACAGTATAAGGGTTTGTCTATCTAGTATACAGTATAGGGAGTTTGTGTATCTAGTATACAGTATAGGGAGTCTGTCTATCTAGTATACAGTATAGGGAGTTTGTCTATCTAGTATACAGTATAACGGTTTGTCTATCTAGTATACAGTATAGGGAGTTTGTCTATCCAGTATACAGTATAAGGAGTTTGTCTATTTAGTATACAGTATAAGGGTTTGTCTATCTAGTATACAGTATAGGGAGTTTGTCTATCTAGTATACAGTATAGGGAGTTTGTCTATCTAGTATACAGTATAGGGAGTTTGTCTATCTAGTATACAGTATAAGGAGTTTGTCTATCTAGTATACAGTATAGGGAGTTTGTCTATCTAGTATACAGTATAAGGGTTTGTCTATCTAGTATACAGTATAAGGGTTTGTCTATCTAGTATACAGTATAGGGAGTTTGTCTATCTAGTATACAGTATAGGGAGTTTGTCTATCTAGTATACAGTATAAGGGTTTGTCTATCTAGTATACAGTATAGGGAGTTTGTCTATCTAGTATACATTATAGGGAGTTTGTCTATCTAGTATACAGTATAAGGGTTTGTCTATCTAGTATACAGTATAGGGAGTTTGTCTATCTAGTATACAGTATAAGGAGTTTGTCTATCTAGTATACAGTATAAGGGTTTGTCTATCTAGTATACAGTATAGGAAGTTTGTCTATCTAGTATACAGTATAGGGAGTTTGTCTATCTAGTATACAGTATAAGGGTTTGTCTATCTAGTATACAGTATAGGGAGTTTGTCTATCTAGTATACAGTATAAGGAATTTGTCTATCTAGTATACAGTATAGGGAGTTTGTCTATCTAGTATACAGTATAAGGGTTAGTCTATCTAGCATACAGTATAGGGAGTTTGTCTATCTAGTATACAGTATAAGGGTTTGTCTATCTAGTATACAGTATAAGGGTTTGTCTATCTAGTATACAGTATAGGGAGTTTGTCTATCTAGTATACAGTATAAGGAGTTTGTCTATCTAGTATACAGTATAAGGGTTTGCCTATCTAGTATACAGTATAGAGAGTTTGTCTATCTAGTATACAGTATAGGGAGTTTGTGTATCTAGTATACAGTATAGGGAGTCTGTCTATCTAGTATACAGTATAGGGAGTTTGTCTATCTAGTATACAGTATAAGGAGTTTGTCTATCTAGTATACAGTATAAGGAGTCTGTTTATCTAGTATACAGTATAGGGAGTTTGTCTATCTAGTATACAGTATAGGGAGTTTGTGTATCTAGTATACAGTATAAGGGTTTGTCTATCTAGTATACAGTATAAGGAGTCTGTTTATCTAGTATACAGTATAAGGAGTTTGTCTATCTAGCATACAGTATAAGGAGTCTGTTTATCTAGTATACAGTATAGGGAGTTTGTCTATCTAGTATACAGTATAGGGAGTTTGTCTATCTAGTATACAGTATAGGGAGTTTGTCTATCTAGTATACAGTATAAGGGTTTGTCTATCTAGTATACAGTATAAGGGTTTGTCTATCTAGTATACAGTATAGGGAGTTTGTCTATCTAGTATACAGTATAAGGGTTTGTCTATCTAGTATACAGTATAGGGAGTTTGTCTATCTAGTATACAGTATAGGGAGTTTGTCTATCTAGTATACAGTATAAGGGTTTGTCTATCTAGTATACAGTATAGGGAGTTTGTCTATCTAGTATACAGTATAAGGGTTTGCCTATCTAGTATACAGTATAAGGGTTTGTCTATCTAGTATACAGTATAGGGAGTTTGTCTATCTAGTATACAGTATAAGGAGTTTGTCTATCTAGTATACAGTATAAGGGTTTGTCTATCTAGTATACAGTATAGGGAGTCTGTCTATCTAGTATACAGTATAGGGAGTTTGTCTATCTAGTATACAGTATAAGGAGTTAGTCTATCTAGTATACAGTATAAGGGTTTGTCTATCTAGTATACAGTATAGGGAGTCTGTCTATCTAGTATACAGTATAGGGAGTTTGTCTATCTAGTATACAGTATAGGGAGTTTGTCTATCTAGTATACAGTATAGGGAGTTTGTCTATCTAGTATACAGTATAAGGGTTTGTCTATCTAGTATACAGTATAGGGAGTTTGTCTATCTAGTATACAGTATAGGGAGTTTGTCTATCTAGTATACAGTATAAGGGTTTGTCTATCTAGTATACAGTATAGGGAGTTTGTCTATCTAGTATACAGTATAAGGAGTTTGTCTATCTAGTATACAGTATAAGGGTTTGTCTATCTAGTATACAGTATAAGGGTTTGTCTATCTAGTATACAGTATAAGGAGTTTGTCTATCTAGTATACAGTATAAGGGTTTGTCTATCTAGTATACAGTATAGGGAGTCTGTCTATCTAGTATACAGTATAAGGAGTCTGTTTATCTAGTATACAGTATAGGGAGTTTGTCTATCTAGTATACAGTATAAGGGTTTGTCTATCTAGTATACAGTATAGGGAGTTTGTCTATCTAGTATACAGTATAAGGAGTCTGTTTATCTAGTATACAGTATAGGGAGTTTGTCTATCTAGTATACAGTATAAGGAGTCTGTTTATCTAGTATACAGTATAAGGAGTTTGTCTATCTAGTATACAGTATGGGGAGTTTGTCTATCTAGTATACAGTATAGGGAGTCTGTCTATCTAGTATACAGTATAGGGAGTTTGTCTATCTAGTATACAGTATAGGGAGTCTGTCTATCTAGTATACAGTATAAGGAGTTTGCCTATCTAGTATACAGTATAGGGAGTTTGTCTATCTAGTATACAGTATAAGGGTTTGTCTATCTAGTATACAGTATAAGGAGTTTGTCTATCCAGTATACAGTATAGGGAGTTTGTCTATCTAGTATACAGTATAGGGAGTTTGTCTATCTAGTATACAGTATAAGGAGTTTGTGTATCTAGTATACAGTATAGGGAGTTTGTCTATCTAGTATACAGTATAAGGGTTTGTCTATCTAGTATACAGTATAGGGAGTTTGTGTATCTAGTATACAGTATAGGGAGTTTGTGTATCTAGTATACAGTATAGGGAGTCTGTCTATCTAGTATACAGTATAGGGAGTTTGTCTATCTAGTATACAGTATAAGGAGTTTGTCTATCTAGTATACAGTATAGGGAGTTTGTCTATCTAGTATACAGTATAGGGAGTTTGTCTATCTAGTATACAGTATAAGGGTTTGTCTATCTAGTATACAGTATAAGGGTTTGTCTATCTAGTATACAGTATAGGGAGTTTGTCTATCTAGTATACAGTATAGGGAGTTTGTCTATCTAGTATACAGTATAAGGAGTTTGTCTATCTAGTATACAGTATAAGGGTTTGTCTATCTAGTATACAGTATGGGGAGTTTGTCTATCCAGTATACAGTATAAGGAGTTTGTCTATCTAGTATACAGTATAAGGGTTTGTCTATCTAGTATACAGTATAGGGAGTTTGTCTATCTAGTATACAGTATAAGGGTTTGTCTATCTAGTATACAGTATAAGGGTTTGTCTATCTAGTATACAGTATAAGGAGTTTGTCTATCTAGTATACAGTATAGGGAGTTTGTCTATCTAGTATACAGTATAGGGAGTTTGTCTATCTAGTATACAGTATAAGGAGGTTGTCTATCTAGTATACAGTATAAGGGTTTGTCTATCTAGTATACAGTATAAGGGTTTGTCTATCTAGTATACAGTATAGGGAGTCTGTCTATCTAGTATACAGTATAGGGAGTTTGTCTATCTAGTATACAGTATAAGGAGTTTGTCTATCTAGTATACAGTATAAGGGTTTGTCTATCTAGTATACAGTATAGGGAGTCT
This sequence comes from Ostrea edulis, assembly GCF_947568905.1. NCBI lineage: Eukaryota > Metazoa > Mollusca > Bivalvia > Ostreida > Ostreidae > Ostrea > Ostrea edulis. The sequence goes on from NC_079165.1 coordinate 107,524,211, forward strand.
GTCTATCTAGTATACAGTATAGGGAGTTTGTCTATCTAGTATACAGTATAGGGAGTTTGTCTATCTAGTATACAGTATAGGGAGTTTGTCTATCCAGTATACAGTATAAGGAGTTTGTCTATCTAGTATACAGTATAAGGGTTTGTCTATCTAGTATACAGTATAGGGAGTTTGTCTATCTAGTATACAGTATAAGGGTTTGTCTATCTAGTATACAGTATAGGGAGTTTGTCTATCTAGTATACAGTATAAGGGTTTGTCTATCTAGTATACAGTATAAGGGTTTGTCTATCTAGTATACAGTATAGGGAGTTTGTCTATCTAGTATACAGTATAGGGAGTTTGTCTATCTAGTATACAGTATAAGGGTTTGTCTATCTAGTATACAGTATAGGGAGTTTGTCTATCTAGTATACAGTATAGGGAGTTTGTCTATCTAGTATACAGTATAAGGGTTTGTCTATCTAGTATACAGTATAAGGGTTTGTCTATCTAGTATACAGTATAGGGAGTCTGTCTATCTAGTATACAGTATAGGGAGTTTGTCTATCTAGTATACAGTATAAGGAGTTTGTCTATCTAGTATACAGTATAAGGGTTTGTCTATCTAGTATACAGTATAGGGAGTCTGTCTATCTAGTATACAGTATAGGGAGTTTGTCTATCTAGTATACAGTATAGGGAGTTTGTCTATCTAGTATACAGTATAGGGAGTTTGTCTATCTAGTATACAGTATAAGGGTTTGTCTATCTAGTATACAGTATAGGGAGTTTGTCTATCTAGTATACAGTATAGGGAGTTTGTCTATCTAGTATACAGTATAAGGGTTTGTCTATCTAGTATACAGTATAGGGAGTTTGTCTATCTAGTATACAGTATAAGGAGTTTGTCTATCTAGTATACAGTATAAGGGTTTGTCTATCTAGTATACAGTATAAGGGTTTGTCTATCTAGTATACAGTATAAGGAGTTTGTCTATCTAGTATACAGTATAAGGGTTTGTCTATCTAGTATACAGTATAAGGGTTTGTCTATCTAGTATACAGTATAAGGAGTCTGTTTATCTAGTATACAGTATAGGGAGTTTGTCTATCTAGTATACAGTATAGGGAGTTTGTGTATCTAGTATACAGTATAAGGGTTTGTCTATCTAGTATACAGTATAAGGAGTCTGTTTATCTAGTATACAGTATAAGGAGTTTGTCTATCTAGTATACAGTATAAGGAGTCTGTTTATCTAGTATACAGTATAGGGAGTTTGTCTATCTAGTATACAGTATAAGGGTTTGTCTATCTAGTATACAGTATAGGGAGTTTGTCTATCTAGTATACAGTATAAGGGTTTGTCTATCTAGTATACAGTATAGGGAGTTTGTCTATCTAGTATACAGTATAGGGAGTTTGTGTATCTAGTATACAGTATAGGGAGTTTGTCTATCTAGTATACAGTATAGGGAGTTTGTCTATCTAGTATACAGTATAAGGGTTTGCCTATCTAGTATACAGTATAAGGGTTTGTCTATCTAGTATACAGTATAGGGAGTTTGTCTATCTAGTATACAGTATAAGGGTTTGTCTATCTAGTATACAGTATAGGGAGTTTGTCTATCTAGTATACAGTATAAGGAGTCTGTTTATCTAGTATACAGTATAGGGAGTTTGTCTATCTAGTATACAGTATAAGGAGTTTGTCTATCTAGTATACAGTATAAGGAGTTTGTCTATCTAGTATACAGTATAAGGGTTTGTCTATCTAGTATACAGTATAGGGAGTTTGTCTATCTAGTATACAGTATAAGGGTTTGTCTATCTAGTATACAGTATAAGGGTTTGTCTATCTAGTATACAGTATAAGGAGTTTGTCTATCTAGTATACAGTATAGGGAGTTTGTCTATCTAGTATACAGTATAGGGAGTTTGTCTATCTAGTATACAGTATAAGGAGGTTGTCTATCTAGTATACAGTATAAGGGTTTGTCTATCTAGTATACAGTATAGGGAGTTTGTCTATCTAGTATACAGTATAGGGAGTTTGTGTATCTAGTATACAGTATAAGGGTTTGTCTATCTAGTATACAGTATAGGGAGTTTGTGTATCTAGTATACAGTATAGGGAGTCTGTCTATCTAGTATACAGTATAGGGAGTTTGTCTATCTAGTATACAGTATAACGGTTTGTCTATCTAGTATACAGTATAGGGAGTTTGTCTATCCAGTATACAGTATAAGGAGTTTGTCTATTTAGTATACAGTATAAGGGTTTGTCTATCTAGTATACAGTATAGGGAGTTTGTCTATCTAGTATACAGTATAGGGAGTTTGTCTATCTAGTATACAGTATAGGGAGTTTGTCTATCTAGTATACAGTATAAGGAGTTTGTCTATCTAGTATACAGTATAGGGAGTTTGTCTATCTAGTATACAGTATAAGGGTTTGTCTATCTAGTATACAGTATAAGGGTTTGTCTATCTAGTATACAGTATAGGGAGTTTGTCTATCTAGTATACAGTATAAGGGTTTGTCTATCTAGTATACAGTATAGGGAGTTTGTCTATCTAGTATACAGTATAAGGAGTTTGCCTATCTAGTTAGGTGATTAATGACCCAACTGCTCTGGAGAAGAACATTTTTAAATATTCCAACATTTTTTTCTTCACTCTTGATCATATCCCCTTTGAATAGAGTGACATCTTTCATTTGAATAAATCTAAATTCCTTTTATTAAGGATACTTTGTACTAATAGTTGTTGGATCGAAATTGGTCAAATGGTTCTTGCAAAGAACATTTACAAAATGTAACATTCAATTGTTTAGAATTCTCAATTCTCCCCTCTGAAGAGGGTATGGCCCTTCATTTAAAACCCTGAAACTTCACCCACAGATGCTTTGTTCAGTTTGGTTGAAACCAAAAATCACTGGAATATCTAATAAAAGTTTCTACGTAATATCAAAATTAATATGGTAAAAAAAAAAAGACATTTTAATTTTTCAGAAAAATACATCTGCACAAGTACATTGTCATGCTTCTTGTTGGACTGGACTCGTGAGAAAAAATTCAATGTTAAGGAGGAATAACACACAAGAGAAATCTGACAGGGGTTAAAAGTGGAAGATAGATACAAGTCAGCCATTATTATGAATATACAGGTAACTCTCGAATTATCGCCACTCAATTCATCGCCATTTTCGTTATAATGCCGCATTTTTCTAGGAACATTTTTCCTGGTACTTAAAACTCTCGTTAAAACGACAAATTCGCTATCGCCATTTGCCACAGTGTTTTCATTACAAAAGTCTATTTCAATGCGTTAATTATCTCGATAAACCGCCATGGGTGCACGTGGTCAGTGAAGCAGTAAATTGGTCATTATCAATCTCCAGCGTACACCTGGACAGAAGGATCCCAGTAATTGTTGTATTGAATAAACAAGAAAAATACTCAAGATGAACTGTAGTCAAGTTGTTTATACATCAAAGAAACACATTTCAATTTAGCTATGGCTTCGCCACGAAAGAGGGTCCTGTTAAATTTCGATGAGAAAAAGCAAATCATTACGTACCAAGGACATCATCAAAAATGTACCCATCAGGATATTGCAAATCATGTTTCTGTTTTATGGGAAAAGGCTATATAAAAAGAAAGACAGTGGGTGACATCTTAGCAGCAAAGGATCGCTCACTTACACAAGTATATAGGAAAGATAACTCTTACATATAAAAGAACGGTAACTCTATTTCTTCAAGATGGCAGTAATTCAATTCATCGCCAAATTCGTAATAATGCCATAATTTCATAAGAACAAAAGGTGGCGGTTTATCGAGAGTTGACTGTAGTATTCCTCCTTAAGGTAGCTCACTACACTAAAGCTTATACTCTGTATGACACCACATCACAAGATGGTGATTTAAATGTTTCGTGAAATTATTTGTATCGATTGGCGTGTTTGTCTATCGTTGTTGCTCAGTGGTTAAAGCATTGGGCTGGTGAACCACAGATCTCAAGTTCAAATCCCCCAGAATCTTTTGTTCATACGTGTTGAAATGATTTTTTTTGAAAATCATGTTTTTATCCAAATTTGTATATTTTTTTGCCTTTTTGGCATATATACTTATTGTATATCATTATATCTTTTATAATTAAATCAATTTGTACTGATTTGAGAACACTATTTCTGGGTGTAGTGAGCCACCTTAAGTCCTAACATGTAGGTTTTCCTTGACTTTAACTATACAAACGTAGACCAGAGACATCCTTACTAGCCACGAAGTAATCCGTAACATCCACAAACTCTGCCGACCCAGCCTCATTTTCAGATTTCCGAACAACAGGTAAATACACCACATCAAAACAGGAGTGCAGCAGACAGGGGCGGAGTTTATCCGTCATCATCCGATCCACACCGATCCTAAACTCGTCTCGATCATCACGGGTAAACTTCATCCCTAAAACCTCGCCAGTGGGAGACAATCCAAAATATATGTTCCCTCCTTTTCCTATAAAAACAATCAAAAACACATACTTATCCTTTCCCTGTGATTTTTATATTCCTATTATTCTATTGAATATTCTTTCCTATGTACAGAGTTTAAACATTTGAACTAGTCAGTGCACAGGGTCAATACAGATAGGTAGGAAGAAGAATTCTGAAGTAAAATGTCCAGGTACTAAAGATCAGTTTTATTCTGCAAGGTCTTATTTTCACACAGATACAAAGATGTATTTATTCATGAGACATAACTTTCAAAAATCATCATTTATTGCTGAAGTCTTCTATGTGTAAGAGTTTATTTGCGAGAGCTAAGATTTTGTGAATGACTAGGCTTGCAAAATTTTGCATAAATAATGTTCTTGCAAATAATATGTGATATACAGTATGAAAGGTGAAGATAAAGAACAGTGATACATCTCATAACTCCTTTAAGGAATACAAAATAGAAAGTTAGGCTTGCAAAATTTCACATAATTAATGTTCTTGTAAATAATATGTGATATGCAGTATGAAAGGTGAAGATAAAGAACTCCTTTAAGGAATACAAAATAGAGAGTTGGGCAAACACGACCCCTGGATATACCAGAGGTGGGAGCAGGTGCCTAGGAGGAATAAGCATCTCCTGTTGACTGGTCACATCCGCCGTGAGCCCCACATCTTGATCAGGTAAATGGAGTAATTCGTAGTTAAAACCAGTGTGCTAAGAACAGCCTAACAATTGGTATGAAACACATCAGACAGCATTTGACCCAATGACAGGTTATATTGGTATACAAATGTACAATGACAGGTTATACTGGTATACAAATGTACAATGACAGGTTATACTGGTATACAAATGTACAATGACAGGTTATACTGGTATACAAATGTACAATGACAGGTTATACTGGTATACAAATGTACAATGACAGGTTATACTGGTATACAAATGTACAATGACAGGTTATATTGGTATACAAATGTACAATGACAGGTTATACTGGTATACAAATGTACAATGACAGGTTATACTGGTATACAAATGTACAAGTTAATTCTTACCACTATTCAGCATGCCACAAACATGTTGAACAACCGTCTTGACAGAAATGGAGGTGATGGACTTGTTTGGCCTCATTTCATTAGTAGAACTGTTCTGAATGGGCATTACAGAATCTAAAACAAAAACAAAATGTTTACATCTACAACAGGAGTTATATTTTATACACATTTTATACAAAGAGTTCATTCTGCTCAAAGTTACATGTACGTGTCTACCTACTGATGACACAGAACTCTCTATACACTTATATACCTACTGATGACACAGAACTCTCTATAGACTTATATACCTACTGATGACACAGAACTCTCTATACACTTATATACCTACTGATGACACAGAACTCTCCATAGACTTATATACCTACTAATGACACAGAACTCTCTATACACTTATATACCTACTGATGACACAGAACTCTCTATACACTTATATGCCTACTGATGACACAGAACTCTCTATAGACTTATATACCTACTGATGACACAGAACTCTCTATACACTTATATACCTACTGATGACACAGAACTCTATACAGACTTATATACCTACTGATGACACAGAACTCTCTATACACTTATATACCTACTGATGACACAGAACTCTCCATAGACTTATATACCTACTAATGACACAGAACTCTCTATACACTTATATACCTACTGATGACACAGAACTCTCTATACACTTATATACCTACTGATGACACAGAACTCTCCATACTTATATACCTACTGATGACACAGAACTCTCTATACACTTCTATACCTACTGATGACACAGAACTCTCTATACACTTATATACCTACTGATGACACAGAACTCTCTATACACTTATATACCTACTGATGACACAGAACTCTCTATACACTTATATACCTACTGATGACACAGAACTCTATACAGACTTATATACCTACTGATGACACAGAACTCTCTATAGACCTATATACCTACTGATGACACAGAACTCTCTATACACTTATATACCTACTGATGACACAGAACTCTCTATACACTTATATACCTACCGATGACACAGAACTCTCTATACACTTATATACCTACTGATGACACAGAACTCTCTATAGACTTATATACCTACTGATGACACAGAACTCTCTATACACTTATATACCTACTGATGACACAGAACTCTCTATACACTTATATACCTACTGATGACACAGAACTCTCTATACACTTATATACCTACTGATGACACAGAACTCTTTATAGACTTATATACCTATTGATGACATAGAACTCTCTATACTTATATACCTACTGATGACACAGAACTCTCCATAGACTTATATACCTACTAATGACACAGAACTCTCTATACACTTATATACCTACTGATGACACAGAACTCTCTATACACTTATATACCTACTGATGACACAGAACTCTCCATACTTATATACCTACTGATGACACAGAACTCTCTATACACTTCTATACCTACTGATGACACAGAACTCTCTATACACTTATATACCTACTGATGACACAGAACTCTCTATACACTTATATACCTACTGATGACACAGAACTCTCTATACACTTATATACCTACTGATGACACAGAACTCTATACAGACTTATATACCTACTGATGACACAGAACTCTCTATAGACCTATATACCTACTGATGACACAGAACTCTCTATACACTTATATACCTACTGATGACACAGAACTCTCTATACACTTATATACCTACCGATGACACAGAACTCTCTATACACTTATATACCTACTGATGACACAGAACTCTCTATAGACTTATATACCTACTGATGACACAGAACTCTCTATAGACTTATATACCTACTGATGACACAGAACTCTCTATACACTTATATACCTACTGATGACACAGAACTCTCTATACACTTATATACCTACTGATGACACAGAACTCTTTATAGACTTATATACCTATTGATGACATAGAACTCTCTATACTTATATACCTACTGATGACACAGAACTCTCCATAGACTTATATACCTACTAATGACACAGAACTCTCTATACACTTATATACCTACTGATGACACAGAACTCTATATACACTAATATACATGTACCTACTAATGACACAGAACTCTCTATAGACTTATATACCTACTGATGACACAGAACTCTCTATACACTTATATACCTACTGATGACACAGAACTCTCTATATATTTATATACTTAATGATGACACAGAACTCTCTATAGACCTATATACCTACTGATGACACAGAACTCTCTATACACTTATATACCTACTGATGACACAGAACTCTCTATACACTTATATACCTACTGATGACACAGAACTCTTTATAGACTTATATACCTACTGATGACACAGAACTCTATACAGACTTATATACCTACTGATGACACAGAACTCTCTATAGACCTATATACCTACTGATGACACAGAACTCTCTATACACTTATATACCTACTGATGACACAGAACTCTCTATAGACTTATATACCTACTGATGACACAGAACTCTCTATACACTTATATACCTACCGATGACACAGAACTCTCTATAGACTTATATACCTACTGATGACACAGAACTCTCTATACACTTATATACCTACTGATGACACAGAACTCTCCATACACTTATATGCCTACTGATGACACAGAACTCTCTATACACTTATATACCTACTGATGACACAGAACTCTATATACACTAATATACATGTACCTACTAATGACACAGAACTCTCTATAGACTTATATACCTACTGATGACACAGAACTCTCTATACACTTATATGCCTACTGATGACACAGAACTCTTTATAGACTTATATACCTATTGATGACATAGAACTCTCTATACACTTATATACCTCCTGATGACACAGAACTCTCTATAGACTTATATACCTACTGATGACACAGAACTCTCTATACACTTATATACCTACTGATGACACAGAACTCTATATACACTTATATACATGTACCTACTAATGACACAGAACTCTCTATAGACTTATATACCTACTGATGACACAGAACTCTTTATAGACTTATATACCTACTGATGACATAGAACTCTCTCTACACTTATATACCTACTGATGACACAGAACTCTCCATAGACTTATATACCTACTGATGACACAGAACTCTCTATACACTTATATACCTACTGATGACACAGAACTCTTTATAGACTTATATACCTACTGATGACACAGAACTTTCTATAGACTTATATACCTACTGATGACACAGAACTCTCTATATATTTATATACTTACTGATGACACAGAACTCTCTATAGACTTATATACCTACTGATGACACAGAACTCTCTATACACTTATATGCCTACTGATGACACAGAACTCTCTATACACTTATATACCTACTGATGACACAGAACTCTCTATACACTTATATACCTACTGATGACACAGAACTCTCTATATATTTATAAACTTACTGATGACACAGAACTCTCTATAGACTTATATACCTACTGATGACACAGAACTCTCTATACACTTATATACCTACTGATGACACAGAACTCTTTATAGACTTATATACCTACTGATGACACAGAACTCTATACAGACTTATATACCTACTGATGACACAGAACTCTCTATAGACCTATATACCTACTGATGACACAGAACTCTCTATACACTTATATACCTACTGATGACACAGAACTCTCTATACACTTATATACCTACCGATGACACAGAACTCTCTATAGACTTATATACCTACTGATGACACAGAACTCTCTATACACTTATATACCTACTGATGACACAGAACTCTCCATACACTTATATGCCTACTGATGACACAGAACTCTCTATACACTTATATACCTACTGATGACACAGAACTCTCTATACACTTATATACCTACTGATGACACAGAACTCTATATACACTAATATACATGTACCTACTAATGACACAGAACTCTCTATAGACTTATATACCTACTGATGACACAGAACTCTCTATACACTTATATGCCTACTGATGACACAGAACTCTTTATAGACTTATATACCTATTGATGACATAGAACTCTCTATACACTTATATACCTCCTGATGACACAGAACTCTCTATAGACTTATATACCTACTGATGACACAGAACTCTCTATACACTTATATACCTACTGATGACACAGAACTCTATATACACTTATATACATGTACCTACTAATGACACAGAACTCTCTATAGACTTATATACCTACTGATGACACAGAACTCTCTATACACTTATATGCCTACTGATGACACAGAACTCTCTATACACTTATATACCTACTGATGACACAGAACTCTTTATAGACTTATATACCTACTGATGACATAGAACTCTCTATACACTTATATACCTCCTGATGACACAGAACTCTCTATACACTTATATACCTACTGATGACACATAACTCTCTATAAACTTATATACCTACTGATGACACAGAACTCTCTATAGACTTATATACCTACTGATGACACAGAACTCTCTATACTTATATACCTACTGATGACACAGAACTCTCTAAACACTTATATACCTACTGATGACATAGAACTCTCTATAGACTTATATACCTACTGATGACACAGAATTCTCTATAGACATATACCTACTGATGACACAGAACTCTCTATACACTTATATACCTATACTGATGACACAGAACTCTCTATAGACTTATATACTTACTGATGACACAGAACTCTCGGGGATGAGATCTCCTGTAGACATCAGCAACATCTACTGCCACTGTTGGTCTCTCTACAACACAGATCGAAAATGATGTTGACTTTCATTAGAATACAAACGATGAAGCTACAGGACCCAAGCACACAAAATTTAGTTAAGAGTAACTGACTGTTAACGTCTAGTTAACACTATATAAATGTAAGAGTTTACGGCAAGTTAACTGTCAGTTAAAGTTAACTAACATTGGTGTGACGGGGTCCTGATCATTATGCAGAATACATCCAATTACATGACACGTCCTGAACATGTGGCCTAACAACAGCAAAAGCTGAACTCGAAAGACCGTGCAAAAACGGCACCAAGCACAAACACATCTTCTGTTATGGAAATAAATTCATCTATTCTTGTATACACACTGTACATGTACAGATATTTGACTGAATTAGAGTCACTGACATATAAAATGTAAATACATGTTTAATACGTGTTGAAGAAATGTTTTTCATTTTATAAAAATTTTATGAGATCATGAGTGGAGAGACTCCCACTTCTCCTAGAGTACATTGTGAAATACGACGGTGTGAGAACTCGACCTCATTCCTATATAAAACTGTATCTTTGCTGTAATCTTGTGAGGTGATCTGACTAATGTGTACTGACTTGTGGAATTCTGGGATGCTTCTTTCATTTGTTGTAAGTCTAACAAAGAGATGTGACAGTCCAACAGTTCATCATCACTGCTCTCAACCAGCTGTACTCAAACAGAAACACACATCAACAACATTTCTAAAGATCACAAACCCATAAATTAATATCAGTTATTCCGTTTAATTACCATAACGGTTAAGTCGGCCCCCTGTACATCACAGCGTTACATTACTGGTATTCTGTACATCACAGCGTTACATTACTGGTATTCTGTACATCACAGCGTTACATTACTGGTATTCTGTACATCACAGCGTTACATTACTGGTATTCTGTACATCACAAGTTCAGATTTAGTAGGCATTTCATTGCTTTATTCAAGATTTTAAGACAAAATTGCAAATTTTTTGCTAAATAAAATATATTGTTCATAAGATGCAAATTTTTGCTAATTTGTGGTTATATGGCACTATTTTTTATGTGCAAAGACAAGTTTTGATGCACATTTGCTTCTAAAAGGTTATTAAACATACCAGTCCTGAAAATTAAATCACCATACTGTATGCAAACTAACTCATTAATAAATCATATACATGTAATTTGAAACACATACATTTCATATACTGCATATCTTTGTTTACTCTATTTTCGATATAAATCATAGGCGCCTGGGTCAAGGATATTGCACTATAACCTATATGTAAACAATGGAGGAAATTCAAACCACGAATAAATATTTCTCTCCGATCTATGGTGTCTCTTTTTACATTTCTTTCATGGTTCGATCATGAAGCTTAACTACATGTGTCATTACCACAGAACATTAATTTATCGACATTTTAAAAAATGTCTTATCCCATTGATTTATAATATCTAAATAATGAATCAGTGGGATAAGACATTTTATAAAACGTTTTTGAATTACTTATTTTGAGTTGTACAAAGAAATGCTCTATAACTAAATAAGTGACAAATCATTCCCATAGCCTTCTTACAATATATTCTTTAATTGAGTTTGCACATACAATGTACTGCATACAGTATGGTAATGTACAGGTGCCATTGTTAGCTCTTATCAAAAGGAAGTCTGCATGTTCAACTGAACTCTTAGAAACAGCATGGCTTAGATAATTGCTCCCAAGGAACAAAAGGAATCTTAATTAGACAGTCTAATTAAAACTGAACTTCTTGAGACACCATGGCTTAGATCATTATTCCAATGATACAATTCCTCTATCTGTTGTTTGATGTGCTTGTTAATTCTGTGCAAATTTTGCATATATTCATATCATTAATGTTCAAAACTAAATAATTATTCATATTAATTGCTATGTAGCGACATTTTATGAAAAAATGTGTATTTCTTGATGTCATAACTATTGAATAGAGTTTATACAGCATTACTCATGATCTCTTACATATTTAGGAATTACATTGCTTAAAACATACTTTTTCTTAATTACTTACCATTTTAAAAGCTTTGAACCTGATTTTAAGCTGCAATTACAATTCTCAACAGATGCACAAATTGACAAAGTTTGTTGATTCTAGGACTCAAATCTACAAGAGCCCAAATACGGGTGATTACCGTATATAGCCATATCACTATAATTATAGGTCACAGTGACCTTGATTTAGTGTGTGACACATTCTTCCTAAGATGCATTCCAAGTTGATGATTCTAGACCAAATAAATGTCCAGACGATGGTGTAGATTTATAGTGCAGACTGCCCAGTAGGGACCCTGCTACATTAGGAATTGTCCAGTTATGAGTCAGACAAGATTTCACCATATTTGGCCAGATTGTCTTAATCAAAGGTCACTGTAACCTAAATTTAAAGTGCCAACCACCCTCTACCTAAGATGTATCAGCTGAAAAAAGTTTGATGATTTTAGGTCTCATTGTATTAAAGTTATGAACCAGAAACGAAGTGGAGCAGACTGACACCATCGCCATAACATAATATGTCCTGTTTTAGACAGGCGCATAAAAATGTCTTCACATATCTATAAAATGTTACATGATCGTTCATGCACTCCATACAAATTCCCATTGTTTACTTACCTCTTGGAACCTAGATTCATCCAATGCTTTTTCTATAGCATGGGGTTTCCATATAAACTTTTCTTTTTCAACCTTTTCTTCAAGAATTTTCGACATAACCCTAGAAGGATTCAGTTCGCATATCATAAATGAATCATTTAATGAACGACGTTAATAATTTTACAAGGGTTGCCCAGTTAAATTGTACACATTGCACATTTCTAGCAATAAAATGAATGGGCAATTTTTGTAAACAATCTTTGGTTGAAAACATGTTGTAAATAATTAATGAAATTGATTAGTTTTTAAGCCATCATATAAATATTCCATTTGTAGAAAACTGGTGTAGACCCCACCAAAAATCTCCATATCATAATCATATACATTGTAAAGGTACGGACACACCCCACCCCTAAAACTCTCTGTATCATAATCATATACATTGTAAAGGTACGGACACACCCCACCCCTAAAACTCTCTGTATCATAATCATATACATTGTAAAGGTACGGACACACCCCACCCCTAAAACTCTCTGTATCATAATCATATACATATACATTGTAAAGGTACGGACACACCCCACCCCTAAAACTCTCCATATCATAATCATATACATTGTAAAACTACAGATCATAATCATATACATTGTAAAGGTACGGACACACCCTACCCCTAAAACTCTCTGTATCATAATTATATACATATACATTGTAAAGGTACGGACACACCCTACCCCTAAAACTCTCTGTATCATAATCATATACATTGTAAAGGTACGGACACACCCCACCCCTAAAACTCTCCATATCATAATCATGTACATTGTAAAGGTACGGACACACCCCTAAAACTCTCTGTATCATAATCATATACATATACATTGTAAAACTACAGATCATAATCATATACATTGTAAAGGTATGGACACACCCCACCCCTAAAACTCTCTGTATCATAATTATATACATTGTAAAGGTACGGACACACCCCACCCCTAAAACTCTCTGTATCATAATCATATACATTGTAAAGGTACGGACACACCCCACCCCTAAAACTCTCTGTATCATAATTATATACATTGTAAAGGTACGGACACACCCCACCCCTAAAACTCTCTGTTTCATAATCATATACATATACATTGTAAAAGTACAGATCATAATCATATACATTGTAAAGGTACAGACACCCCCACCCCTAAAACTCTCTGTATCATAATTATATACATATACATTGTAAAGGTACAGACACACCCCACCCCTAAAACTCTCCATATCATAATCATGTACATTGTAAAGGTACGGACACACCCCACCCCTAAAACTCTCTGTATCATAATCATATACATATACATTGTAAAACTACAGATCATAATCATATACATTGTAAAGGTACGGACACACCCCACCCCTAAAACTCTCTGTATCATAATTATATACATTGTAAAGGTACGGACACACCCCACCCCTAAAACTCTCTGTATCATAATCATATACATTGTAAAGGTACGGACACACCCCACCCCTAAAACTCTCTGTATCATAATTATATACATTGTAAAGGTACGGACACACCCCACCCCTAAAACTCTCTGTATCATAATCATATACATATACATTGTAAAAGTACAGATCATAATCATATACATTGTAAAGGTACAGACACCCCCACCCCTAAAACTCTCTGTATCATAATTATATACATATACATTGTAAAGGTACAGACACACCCCACCCCTAAAACTCTCCATATCATAATTATATACATATACACTGTAAAACTACAGACACCCCCCACCCCCACAACTCTCCATATCATAATCATATACATTGTAAAACTACAGACACACCCCACCCCCTAAAACTTTCCCTACTGTATTATAGATATTCCACTTGTAGTAGAATGGTGGAGACCCCCCCACCCCCCACCCCCCCCCCCCCCCCCCCCCCCCCTCACCGACTGTCTAAATGAATCATCAGAGGCACACAAGAAGTACTAACAATGGTGTGTCCTGGTATTGTTTGGCACTCCCGTCTTTCCGGGGACTGGATTTTTTCGTCGTATGAACATGACTGGTGTTCCTCTCCAGGGCCTTGCAGATAAACATCTTGATACATTTGACAGCTGCACGATATACATAGTGTTTTCTACCATACAGAATGGAGCACTTTATCACCGCTTCAACGCCTTCAATCATACAAAAAAAAAATCATTTAAGGTAACTCCATACTCTCAGTTTTATCTGATACAAGTTTAAATTGTGTATTTATTTCCATTCATTAGAGTTAAAACTAACAAATTATCAAATAAAATACATAGGTCATCACACTTTTTAAGATGTGAGACGTACATAATCAGAATCATATATCACCATCCGAAAATTGCAATTTTCATTAAACAGCGTTATCAAAATCTCATAAAAACTGGTTATGACGATATAGTAGTATTCATAACAATTTCATGAAACTGTATCTTCACAAAAATATACAAAAAGTATGTAAAAAATAAAGGAAATCATTGCATAATAGACTTGATAAAGAAATCAACAGAAACAGAGTTATTGCCCTTGGATTCAATATTTTGAAACGTATCATTGATTATTCATCTATAACTTAGACTTTTGAAATATTTTTTTTTAACAAGATTTTTTACAATAACTATAGGAAAAGACTCCAACAAAATTTATGTTCCTATCATGCATAAATCTAAATAAATCATTGATTTTGCAAAATCTGATGACATCACAGGAGGGTGGAATTACTTTAAGGAAGTGGCATATTTCTCAAATTGTGGTATATACAAATGATGTAAATATTCTTAATATTTGAAAACTACAAGTATGTCTTTCATTTTTTCCACTGCAAAACACCAGTTATTGAAGGTCATAGGAGACGAGGTTTAGAATGAATTTTGTTATGCCTAAAAATAAAATTCCTGTTGAATTATGGAAGATCTGCAGAAAAGTAATTTTAAAAAAATTGAATTCGAAAACTTACAGTACTGACATTACAGTCCATCAAAAATTGCCTTTGTATAGAATTATCATGAAAGTAGGATGACTTGTCTCCCTTTGTTTATGACGTCATTAAAGCCCATATTTGACACCATGGAGAATTGTTTGTTCTAAACAGTAACAATATTTGTTGATGCTGATTTTTTATTGGTCATTTATCAAAATGTTTCAGTGCATGGCTTATAACTGTGATGTAAGAAGGGTGTTTCAATGAACCTTATTCTCAAAAGATCCAAACTTCAGGAAGCTTTGGGTACGAAATCTACACCGAAACCACTTCACAGTGACCAAGTTTACAAAGATGTCACCCAATGTTTTACAGCTGGTCAATTTGAAACACAAACTAGTGTAGCCTGAAAGAGTAGCTATAAGAAGCTGGATCTTCAACAAGACGCCACACCCACTCTGACATACTTACAAACATGACGCCACACCCACTCTGTTTGACATAGTTACAAACATGATGCCACACCCACTCTGTTTGACATAGTTACAAACATGACGCCACACCCACTCTGTTTGACATAGTTACAAACATGATGCCACACATACTCTGTTTGACATACCTACAAACATGATGCCACACCCACTCTGTTTGACATACTTACAAACATGACACCACACCCACTCTGTTTGACATACTTACAAACATGACAAAGATCGGGGGGGGGGGGGGGGGGGGGGGGGGGGGGAGAGGGGGCGAGAATGTGAACAGCTTTCTTCAAATTGAGGGCGGTGGAAGAACACATATTGTACTATAATTTAGTGTAGGTCTAGTGTAGGACTATAGAAGTACATATACTGTAATCTAGTGGAGGACTATAGAAGTACATATATTGTAATCTAGTGTAGGTCTAGTGGAGGACTATAGAAGTACATATACTGTAATCTAGTGGAGGACTATAGAAGTACATATACTGTAATTTAGTGTAGGTCTAGTGGAGGACTATAGAAGTACATATACTGTAATCTAGTGGAGGACTATAGAAGTACATATACTGTAATCTAGTGGAGGACTATAGAAGTACATATACTGTAATCTAGTGTAGGATGGTGGAAGTACATATATACTGTAATTTAATAAAGCACTACACTTTAGAAATTGTAAAAAAAAACACTTTCATTGCTCCAATATCCTTTGTCTTAAATGTAAATTTAATGAAAATAGATTTATAGTATACCCCAAGATAAATTTGAATCCATTTTATTATGATTTTAACAAACTTGAACCTGCACTATGTCAGGAAGCTCTCAAGTAAATACAAACTTTTTTGACCCAGTGGTTCTTCAGAAGAAGATTTTTTTTAAAGATTTTCCCTATATATTTTTATGTAAAACTTTGATCCCCTAATGTGGCCCCTTTCTACTCCCAGGGGCCATGATCTGAACAAACTTTAATCTACTTTTGAACTGAAAGCTCAGGTGAGCTAATAATGCACCACTGATCTACAGTCTTTTGATTCACAAATTGAAAGTGGACCCTTATGACATATCTTGAAACAATTTCTTTTACCTTGTAACTTTGTGCTTCAATTTCTTTATGTCAATTTTATGAATAATTTGGCTTGATATTTTTAATGAAGACTCGGTGGTACCCAGTTGATATTCACAGTGGAAAACACCAATATATTTTCTACTATCTGTCGCCTATGACCTTTAAGTATCTATGACCTTTAGGTATCTATGACCTTTAAGTATATCTATGACCTTTAAGTATATATGACCTTTAAGTATCTATAACCTTTAAGTATCTATAACCTTTAAGTATACATGTATTTATGACCTTTAAGTATCTATGACCTTTAAATATCTATGACCTTTAATTATCTATGACTTTTAAAGGGAACGTATGGTCAAAAATCAAATTTTGATATGTGAAAACTGGTACCATGCAGACAACAAAATCTAGCATAGAAAAAATAATTGCTGCTGATAACAAGATTTAATCTGTCATTTACACTGAAAACTGAGCTGAATGGGAGAATCTCTTATCATGGCGGCTGATGACGTGTATGCGGCAATTCATTACAACTGCTGTGCCTATAGCACTAAATGGGTTACAGAGTATCTATAATCTAAATGTCGGGAGTTCAAGCGAAATTTTGCACTGTGGTCAAAGGAAAAGGAATACATGTATCTACCTTTTAGCATCCCTGATCTCCCCCCCAAAACTATGAACATTGTGCAATAATTGGATACATAACCTTGGAAATGAATCTTTTGTTTTTGAACGGCATTTTGAGAAAGAGTCTTTTAAAGAGGATATCAGGGTAAGTACCAGTTATATTTGCTTTTTACTCAGTAAATACTAATAATTCTTAATGTGTATAACCAGAGTTTATTTACAACAAACTTTTACTTATATAATAATTTTCTAATTTAATCTATCCTTATCCAGTGAACATTTTGTACAGCCTAAATATGAAGGGATGGGTAAACACTGCTTTTTAAATATTCAAAGTTAAATTAATATCTATTTAAGTTAAGATATTGGGATACACACCAAAACCTTTTAAAAAGAAGATGCAGTAACTAAAATATTTGATGGCATCAAGCCTAAGAAATAAGAGAAAATGCTCAAAAAGATGAGGAAAAGCAGGATACATGTAATACTTTCAAAAATCATCACAGCACTAGCACATTTTGTATTATACTATTGTTTTTAAAGAAATTGAAAATGTACAAGTAAACAAATGAAGTATAGTATATATGAAGTATAGTATATATGAAGTAAGTATATATAATTAATTAGTCATTATTTTTCAGCTAATCCATTTTCTTTTGGAAACCAATGAAAACTCATATGCAGAACCTATTGACCAACCTGGACTATCAGCATCTAAGGAAACAGGTAATTTGATGCACTTTTCTATTAAATGATTAACAAAGTTTTACAACCAAGGTCATTTTAATTCCCCCTGTGCAGTTAATCTTTCAAGTCTTGACATTTACATGGCAATTACTGCAGGGGTGTGGTGATAATCAACTGATTTGTGCTGTATACAGGTTCACATTGTAAGATTCTCTTGTAAACAGATGTACTAATAAATCAGAAAGAGAGAAAACTACTATGAAAAATAAACTCTTTGTTGTGTGAAATACATGTACATGCACTTTCATGAAAATTCATTACTAAAGTTATAAAGTAATGGTTTGATTTCATTTTTATATTTTCAGCTCAATGAAGACATGAATAGTGACAAAAATATCCCACTCTCAATCCATATTGAAGAATAAATCAACTTTGTGCAACATATACAGATATAATTGCCCAGTCATTGTCCATCATATGTGCTAAGGAATGTTCAAGTGAAGAATGAAGAAGTGAAGATAATGAACAATCTTGTATAAAGAATACAAAATTAAAAGTTTAAGAATTAAGAGAGTTGTTTTCATCAATTTATCCCAATGCACTAGTGTTTTCATTTGAAGCTGCTAATAATTCCTCTTCATTATAATCAGGCTCATATTGATATCCTTTGCAGTCAGACATGATCAGATGCTTTCACTGAGAGGCAATTGCCCGGTATACGTCATAAACAGATGGGATTGTGGGAAATATCTTAAAGAGCGATAACTTTATCTTGCAAAATGGCAGCCTCCAGCAGATGATGTGTAGCTATATTTAATAGCCGATTTCTACACAACAGATTACAATCAAATGGAAATAACCAGTGGACTTAATTACTAATTATTTAGTATTTGAAATGTGAAAATATTTTTTTATACCCTACGTTCCCTTTAAGTATATATGACCTTTAAGTATCTATAACCTTTAAGTATCTATAACCTTTAAGTATATCTATGACCTTTAAGTATCTATGACCTTTAAGTATCTATAACCTTTAAGTATATCTATGACCTTTCAGTATCAACTAGACCTTGTAAAACAGTTTAGTTTTCATTACTTACCTTGATGATGGTAGAAAATGGATCTATTAACATCATTACAATGCATGAGATTAGACAAGGCTGTAAGGCTAGCCAATAGCAGCTCATTTTTCTGGACGCTTTGTTCCATCTCTAAGAACTCCTGCACACATCCTGCATGTATACTTAACAAGTTATAGAAAACAATTGTTATTGTTACAATCATAATACCATGTAACACAATCCCTATGTATTTTATACTACACGGTTAACAACACTTGCATGTGTTTTAGTGCCAATAGAGAAAATAGACTTCACCTTATACATCCATTGGCAGTACCTGTAGTTATCATCAACAGTTTAGATATTCATATAAGTGTTTTAACAGCATTATACATATTAATACCGACATGAACCTGTTTCCAGGGCTTGAAGCTAACTTTTTATGTCACCAGTCCAGTCGGACTAATGGGGTGTAATTTCAACCAGTCCGCAGAAAATTTTACCAGTCCAACAGAGTTTTCCAGAAATAATAAAACATATTTCATTAATGTTATTAAAATGAAATTAAACTCAATATGTCTCAGATAATATTGTAACACTTAAATGTGGGATTTATATTTATGAATCAGATTCATCTGATATCTACAGATCGAATCATGCCAAATGTGTGTATAAAATTTCATAAGTATATTTTCCAAAATGATGCTTTAGAAAATTAACCAGTCCCATCAGACTGACTAGAACAAATGTCAGTCAGTCCGCCAGACTTTTAACCAGTCACAGACTGACGGGCATATGTTAATTTCGAGCCCTGTGTTTCTGTTTCTATATCATTTGAATATGAATCTATAAAATATGTACGCACAAGATCCACTATGCTCACAATTTTGTAATGTTTATTTTACGTAAAATATTTTGTATACTTCATTTTACAGTGAAAGTTGAAGCATGATTTGAAGTGTTAAGCCTAGACCTGTTGGATTGATAAAATGTATAAACTGGTTCTCTGCACACTTGTTCAAAGTATCACTCCGGTAATTGTCCAATCAAAATGAACTTAGTCAATTGTAGTTCAATATATTTAAAAAAAAAAAAAAAAAATTTCTTCCACGATTTTTCTCATTTCCTCTTTTTTTTCTCTTAATTTTTGTACTCCTGATTAGGGAAATTTGTGTAATTTGTAGAAATAACCAAGTGTATACAAAGGAACTATTTGCTGTTGGTAGCTGAGGCTATTCCTGAGGTGAACTCCGGCTGTTTACACACATGAAAAACACTTGGATTTTAGGGTAGTCTTGTTTACAGGTAATTTTTTTTTCGAAAATGCAGAGTAGGGTGTTGTTTTTCCGGTGATGGCAGACAGGTAACAATATTAGAAGAACATTTCTGACTGCGTTATTTGGCATCAATTCTGCAAACCAATTTCTAATGATTTTCTTTCCTCTATAGTAATATATAGTGAAAATAATTACTGGTGTGATACCTTGATTGAACTTACCAATCATAAGAGGTATAAACTGGTTCTCTGCGCACTTGTTGTATTGAACTTACCAATCATAAGAGGTATAAACTGGTTCTCTGCACACTTGTTGGAGATTGTGGTATTACACGAGACATTGCTCAGAACCTTACAGGCTTGTAATCTAAGTTCCACCACAGGACAGGTCTTCAGGAAAGACTGACAGACATCTAGTCCCCCCAACTGCAGTAGCAGGTGCCCTTCATGGAAGAAAAAATACAGGAAGAATATGAGCCATGGTGACTCAGGTGAGCGATGTGGCCCTTGGGCCTCTTGTTTTTATTCAAATTGATGTGTTAGGGGTCAGTAGATTCTTCCTGTATTTTTTTATACAGGAAGAATCTACTGACTCCTAACACATCAATTTGAATAAAAACAAGAGGCCCAAGGGCCTCAGAAACAATATCTGTACTTTTGATGGCTCACAGTGTTGCAGATATTACCAAATTATTTCCTCTCACATTTTACATATTACAATGACCAGGTGTACTTATCATGGCCCAAATTTTCCCTATATATTTGTATCCAAAACTTTGATCCCCCTTTGTGACCCCATCCTACCCCTGGGGCCATGGTTTTAACAAACTGAAATCTGAAATATGTCAGAAAGCTTTCATGTAAATATCAGCTTTTCTGGCTCAGTGGTTCTTGAGAAGATTTTTAAAGATTTTCCTTATATATTTGTATGTAAAACTTTGATCCCCTATTGTGGCCCCATCCAACCTCCAGGGACCATGATTTGAACAAACTTGAATCTGCACTATGTCAGGAAGCTTTCATGTAAATCTCAGCTTTTCTGGCTCAGGTGAGCTAAAAAGTAATAAAACTCCAAACTACAATAGTACAAATATGCAGATAGCATTTAATAGAGTGAATTCAACACCAAAGATATACATATCAAACTGTCACAATATAGTGAATTCAACTTCAAAGATATACATATCAAACTGTCACAATATAGTGAATTCAGCTTCAAAGATATACATATCAAACTGTCACAATATAGTGAATTCAGCTTCAAAGATATACATAACTGTCACAATATAGTGAATTCAACTTCAAAGATATACATATCAAACTGTAACAATATAGTGAATTCAACTTCAAAGATATACATAACTGTCACAATATAGTGAATTCAGCTCTAAAGATATATACATAACTGTCACACACTGAATATACAATGCACAATGTAAGCCATAGGCCATTTCAAATAGACCTGTATATGTTTTAGTGTTGACTATACACAGCACTTGTAACTATTCTACAGGCACTCTGATATAAATGCCAAGATTAAGAGTCCCAGGGGCATCACTGCTCACATTAAGTCTCTCCATTTATACAAGATAGAACTTTGAAACACTAAAAGTGAAAAACATCAGCCCCCTATTGTGGCCAAAATAAGAACTAATTTGAACCTGTACTACATGAGAATGCTCACACATTAATGTGTCTGTCTGCACCTTTGTGGGTTATTTATATAGAAGACAGATTTTATTTTAATATGTGCATGTCCCTTAGACTTGAATGCTTTTCACCCTTGGATACTTTATGTAAAATTTGCTTGTAATTGGCCTAAGTGATTCTGGAGAGAAGTAAAAAATGTGAAAAATTAGTGACTGACAAATCCTGATCAATCTCACCTTAGTTTATGACTGCAGTGAGATAATACAATTACACACACACACTGAATGTAGACAGTCAATACGGTACAATATTACACACACTGAATGTAGACAGTCGATACATTACAATTACACACACACTGAATGTTGACAGCTGATACGGTACAATATTACACACACTGAATGTAGACAGCTGATATGGTACAATATTACACACACTGAATGTAGACAGCTGATACGGTACAATATTACACACACTGAATGTAGACAGTTGATACGGTACAATATTACACACACTGAATGTAGACAGCTGATATGGTACAATATTACACACACTGAATGTAGACAGCTGATACGGTACAATATTACACACACTGAATGTAGACAGCTGATACGGTACAATATTACACACACTGAATGTAGACAGCTGATACGGTACAATATTACACACACTGAATGTAGACAGCTGATACGTATGGAGCGCCAAATTAACATAAACTCAAATAATTGAAGATATCTTCAATTATTTGAAGATATCATCAATTCAATTATTGCTCTCTTTGATTGAATTAATGCGCGCATTAAATCAATTATTGCTCTCATCAAATGAATTAATGCGCGCTTCAATTCAATTATTGCTCTCTTCAATTGAATT
Source organism: Ostrea edulis (assembly GCF_947568905.1). Classification (NCBI taxonomy): domain Eukaryota; kingdom Metazoa; phylum Mollusca; class Bivalvia; order Ostreida; family Ostreidae; genus Ostrea; species Ostrea edulis. The sequence continues at coordinate 107,547,886 of NC_079165.1, forward strand.
AATGCGCGCATCAATTGAATTAATGAGAGCAATAATTGATTTAATGCGCGCATTAATTCAATTATTGCTCTTCAATTGATGAGAGCATCAATTGAATTAATGAGAGCAATAATAGATTTGATGCACGCATTAATTCAAATATTGCTCTCTTCAATTCAATTGATGAGAGCATTAATTTCGTAGAAATATTGCTCGCAATAATTGATTTAGAGCTCAGTATAAATAATTTGATGATCTCTTTAATTCAATTGAAGATATCTTTAATTATTTACAATGCTTTTGTACAAGGAATTAATGCGCACATCAATTCTTTTAAAGAAAGCAACAATTCAATTAAAGAGATCATTAATTCAATTGTGGATATGTTGAATTGAAGATATCTTTAATTATTTAGTTGCTCTCTCTAAAAGAATTATTGCTCTCTTCAATGAATTAAAGATATCATTAATTCAATTGAAGAGAGCAATAATTGAATTAATGCGCGCATTAAATCAATTATTGCTCTCATCATATGAATTAATGCGCGCATCAATTCAATTATTGCTCTCATCAATTGATTTAATGTACGCATTATATCAATTATCGCTCTCTTCAATTGAATTGTAGCGCGAATCAATTCAATTGTTGATATCATTCATTCATTTGAAGAGATCATTAATTCAATTAAAGCGCGCATCAATTCAGCAGAAGAATTAATGCTATCATCAATTCATTTAATGCGCGCAATAATTCAGAATTGAAGATATCATTAATTATCTGAAGAGATCTTTAATTCAATTGTTGCGTGCATCAAATGAATTGATGATATCTTCAAATAATTGAAGATATCTTCAATTATTTGAGTTTATGTTAATTTGGCGCTCCATAGATACGGTACAATATTACACACACTGAATGTAGACAGCTGACACATTACAATTACACACACACTGAATGTAGACAGTCGATACGGTACAATATTACACACACTGAATGTAGACAGTCGATACGTTACAATTACACACACTGAATGTAGACCGTTGATACTGTACCTGCTGGATAGGAGCGTTTGATGAGGTTACACAGTGTGGCCAGGCCTGTATTGACAGCAGTCTCGCTCTGCGGGGGCTCTTGTAGACCTGTAAAGGGACGTCACAATCAATCATCACAAAAATACCACCAACATATGAACAAGTAGAGAGTAACTCGTCTAATCTTGGCGTTATGCAGTCTGAAATATTTGTGCAATATGTGTATACACCTTGGCATCAAATGTCTATTAAATGTACTATATAATGAGGCTGTCTATTTAGTAATTAAACAATATCTGTACTTTTGATGGCTCACAGTGTTGCAGATATTACCAAATTATTTCCTCTCACATTTTACATATTACAATGACCAGGTGTACTTGATACAGTAGAAAACTGAATCCTTCCACACAGTCAACTAACTGTCATCTTCGCTAGAAACATATAGAAACACTGTTGATTGTCACCCTTGGCTAGCAAATACATATAATATTGAAGTACATCAACAAGAATTATCCTATATCCATAAAAGATTATACTAACAGTTTAATTAGCTAAATACACCATTCTGTAGATTATTAAATCATTTTTTAACAATACATTTATAGGTATATGAGCTCACCATTTTGAATACCCGGTAATAAACTATGGTGCACACAGAAATTTGATGCACAACTCTAATGTTTCCATGGATACCCTATTATGTGTATTTCATATTGAGGAATTTATTTACTCTGAATAAAATGCCAACTGTGCCTGTTCAGTCAAGACTTACTATGATTACACTTCATATTTCTTCTGTGACCTACCAGTAGATCAACTTTAAATAATTTATTTTGATTCCAAAAATGCATCACACATCCCTGATCATGTTTCAGAACAGTTATAACCTGCAGTCAATATTCTCCCGTTTGTTATACAGACTTACCGCCATTGAATACAACACAGGATTATCCAGACTTACCACCAATACAACACAGGGTTATCCAGACTTACCACCAATACAACACAGGGTTATCCAGACTTACCACCAATACAACACAGGGTTATCCAGACTTACCACCAATACAACACAGGGTTATCCAGACAGACCAGACTTACCACCAATACAACACAGGGTTATCCAGACAGACCAGACTTACCACCAATACAACACAGGGTTATCCAGACTTACCACCAATACAACACAGGGTTATCCAGACTTACCACCAATACAACACAGGATTATCCAGACTTACCACCAATACAACACAGGGTTATCCAGACTTACCACCAATACAACACAGGGTTATCCAGACTTACCGCCAATACAACACAGGGTTATCCAGACAGACCAGACTTACCACCAATACAACACAGGGTTATCCAGACTTACCACCAATACAACACAGGGTTATCCAGACTTACCACCAATACAACACAGGGTTATCCAGACTTACCGCCAATACAACACAGGGTTATCCAGACTTACCACCAATACAACACAGGGTTATCCAGGCTTACCACCAATACAACACAGGGTTATCCAGACTTACCGCCAATACAACACAGGGAGACCTGGGCAGGATATACATCCGGATCAACCTCGTGCGGCAAAAGAAACATGTATTTCCGGTCAACATTTACAACCTGACCATGATCAAGGGCCCAGGCACGTATCCCCTGCGAGTCCTCTCCCATCACACGGACTCGGATTGGGCAAACTTCACCATCCATGATCTGCAGAACCACCACGTAATCCCCCTTCTTGCAGCCACAGTGCTCTAATGCTCCATTTTTCCAATACACATTCAATATGGCTTGAATTTTCTGGGCGTTCTGAATGGTCTCTATTCCAATCTGTGCCCAGAAAACAGGTCCCTCTACTACATGAGTGACCAGAATGTCTTTCCAATCTTTGTTACCTATAAATAAAATACATCTGAAACTTCGGATTTACTATATTTAATTAGAAACAATTACAATTTTTACCATTAGTCCTCATATTCAGTATTGTACTAGTCCTCATAGTATATTTGTTAATCAAGTATTGTTTTGCTATGCTGTAAAGACTGTTAAGCCAAAATAAAATATGTACATTTCCGGTTTCCCAACCAAATCTACCCTTTGCTGCCGACCCTAAATATTTTATTGATGATATATATTTATAAAAATACAGAATTTTCAAATAGGAATTTATATCTTTTTGCAGCCGAGTTTCTCTGACCTACACTTTAACTTATACATGCACTAATTAATCTGTTAATTGTGTATTGTTTGTTACAGTACAGACATATGTTTGTAAATTTCATTCATTCTGTTGTTTACAAAGGCTAATAAACATTCTAGTAAAAGTTTCATTTAAAGGGACTGGTTCATGATTTTTAATAAAAATATTTTTCATTTTTGATGTTAAACATTTGAAATATAACTCATTTAAAGGGACTGATTCGCGATTTTACACAAAATTTTGTTTTTCACTTTTAATGATCAAAATCTACTGTCTAATGTGTTTCAAAGATTTCATATGAAAATTATGGTTATACATCATCACAGAAGCTCATTTTAGAGAGTTTATTATCTGTTTTGTTTCTGTAAATTAATCTGTTAATTGTGTATTGTTTGTTACAGTACAGACATATGTTTGTAAATTTCATTCATTCTGTTGTTTACAAAGGCTAATAAACATTCTAGTAAAAGTTTCATTTAAAGGGACTGGTTCACGATTTTTAATAAAAATATTTTTCATTTTTGATGTTAAACATTTGAAATATAACTCATTTAAAGGGACTGATTCGCGATTTTACACAAAATTTTGTTTTTCACTTTTAATGATCAAAATCTACTGTCTAATGTGTTTCAAAGATTTCATATGAAAATTATGGTTATACATCATCACAGAAGCTCATTTTAGAGAGTTTATTATCTGTTTTGTAAACAAAGATTGCGGTATGCTATTGTTTACGAAATTTCAAAAGAAATGGATATCGATCTAAGTTTATCATATTTTTCACATTTCAAGCATTTTCGGGGTAGAATGTGTAATCTAAAAGTTAAAATTTGTGACTATGCAAAATTAAGATGCTTTATATTACAGAATCAATGTTTCACTTGTTTGTTTGTTTGTTTACATAAAAAGATTCGAGTCTTTGTTTACATAACACAGATTTAAGTGTGGAATATAGCTTTTAATTCTTGCATTCACAAGGTCAAAATTTGGGCTGTCAAAATTAAATGGGTTATATTTTTAATGTTGAACATAAAAAATGAAAAATATTTTTATCAAAAATCGTGAACCAGTCCCTTTAATGTTGACAGCCAAAATTTTGACCTTCTGAATGCAAGAAAGAAAGCAATATTTTAGCCTTAAATGTGTGTTATGTAAACAAAGACTTTTTTATGTAAACAAACCAAACAAGTGAAATATTGCTTTTGTAATATAATGCATCTTAATTTTGCATAGTCACAAATTTTAACTTTTAGATGACACATTTCACCCCAAAAATGCTTGAAATATGAAAGATATAATACTTAGATCGATATCCATTTCTTTTGAAAATTTCGTAAACAATAGCATATAGCATACCGCAATCTTTGTTTACAAAACAAATAATAAACTCTCTAAAATGAGCTTCTGTGATGATGTATAACCTTAATTTTCATGTGAAATCTTTCAAACACATTAGACAGTAGATTTTGATCATTAAATTTAAGTGAAAAACAAAATTTTGGGTAAAATCGTGAATCAGTCCCTTTAAAGGGACTGGTTCACGTTTTTTGAAAGAAATGTTTATCATTTTTTATGTTAAAAATTAAAAATATAACTCATTTAATGTTGACAACCAAAATTTGGACCGTCTGAATGCAAGGATAAGAGCAGTATCTTAGCTTTGATTCTGTGTTATGTAAACAAAGACTCGAGTCTTTTTCTGTAAACAAACAAACCAGTGAAACGTTAATTTTTGTAATTTAAAGCATCTTCATTTTGTAAAATCACAAATTTTAACTTTTAAATGATACGTTTTACTTAAAGTATACTTGAAATGTGATATATCTAATAAACTTGGATCAATATCCCTTTATTTTGAAAACTTCGTAAACAATAACACACCTCAATTTTTGTTTTCAAAACAAATAATAAACTCTCTATAATGAGCTTCTGTTTTGATGAATAACCTTAATTTTTTTTTGTGAAACCTTCTAAACATATTAGACTATAGATTTTGATCATTTAAAGTGAAAAACAAAATTTGAGGGGAAATCGTGAATCAGTCCCTTTAAAGCAGATTTTTCAAATTACAAGATAATTCTGAACATCATTAAACATGTAAAACAACTTGAATTTTGCTTGAACACCTTGCTACAATAACACTGACATCACATGCTATATAAACCAAGACCATTCAGGATTATCTAACCTGTCTCGTGAGTTGTGATGGTGTCATTGTTTGCCCAGGCTAAATTTCTACTCAGAAGATGTTCTCGGATGTTCAGACCTTTCTCACACACCCCAGAGTCCACAACATCACACAAAAACAGGGTATCTGTCAACTTCGCAGTAGACATCAACTGATTATTGGTTGTCCTGTGAATGCTACTCCGCCAGTCAGCGGTCATCTTCATTTCCTGGACTCTGCCCACTAGATGTTTATTTTCACACATCCTGTGGAGATTTAGTTTTACGCTGGGAGAGTACCGATAGAAGGAATCTCTCTGATCCACCAGCTGAATCAATCTCTTCATCACCTGTTCACAGATCAGTGGCTGAACCGGACTCACAGGAAGCTCCGAAAGGTGGAAGATGCAGTTCAGAGACAATTCCAGATAAACCCGATCGGTGGGGTCGTCCAAACCCTGGTCAAAAGCCAACAACAATGGTTCTAGGAGTCCATTCTGTAAAAATGACAACTTCACCTCCCCCTTGCTGTCATTCTTTAGAAACTCTTGCACAAGTGTCATCCCTGCCAGCTTCAGCATGCTGTGTTCTTCCATCGCCACGAGAGACATCATGTTCTTCAGAAGTTTGTATGGTACTTCAACATTTACGTCGCTCATGTTTCCCTCCATTTCTTGAATAACAGGGCTACAATACTGAACATTAACAGTTGATAAGGAATTTATAATGTATTGGACTCAGAGTTTCTTAATTTCACATGATTCTGAAGATTGTAATTGATATTCATTGTCACTATTGAACATATGTTGAATATGTTTCGCATTAACAAAATGCTACCTAGATGAATATTAATATATTTCATATAATACTGTACAAATGGTAAATTACATGTGGGGGGAAATTTACACTAATTACACAGTCACGTAATGAGTGTGTAAATTTCCCCCATGTGTATGGTAATAAATACAGCACCTGTAATTGATCCTATAGTTATAAATATAGTAACTGTATTTGATATAACATATATCATAGTCAGTTATCGCATAGCTTTCTCGCATAGTTTTCCCCCACGTGTAATGTTGGGGGCAGAAAAATGCTGTACCCAACCCCCAACGTAAATAAACACTTTTACATGTTTTGCATTTAGAGTTTGGGTATTTCTGGGAGTAAATTTTAATTTTCATTGCACTTTTTATCTATACATAGATAAGCTACAATTCCTCCTTCTCTTGGTATGCCGCTTTAGAGTAGAGATGCACAGGGGATTTAGCACAAGTATAAGCTGTGATTCTACCACACCATGAACTGTAAATTTAGACAGATTATTCATTGATTGAAACAATGCCACGAGCTATCTCGAGGAAATATTTCTGCAACAACATTGAATACCAATGCAAGAAGAATAGTTTATACAAGAGAAATAATTACAGGTCCAGTCCAAAAACTATTTCTACCTACGTAGCTATTAATAGCTACCTAGGTATTTAAACCTATTTAAAGTAGCGACTTCTACCTGTTTTTAAAAATATAAATAAATAACAATTAAGGCGCGTCTTTTAAACGGGTCAGTCGTTCTATGCATCATGTTTTGCATGTGCACGGCAAAATTCGGAGTGTAGATTTGAATACTTTACGAGGGTAGAGAATGTAGAGGAAATGCATGAAAAATTGCCCCCAAAACCTTTAATGTCAAAATACATGAAGGTATACTTTAAAATTAATACAGATTTGTAAGACATTCTAGACTTCCTATCACATAGCTTTGATCCTAACCTCCTAGAAAATGGAACTGGGTGTAGTTATTGATGCAAATTTGAAAAGTTAGAAAGTAATCATTTTTTGTCCAATGTTTTTGTGGCGTACATCGTCAGTGTAAGTGAATCAAGAAATTTGGTACACACTATACTGCGCTGTTCCTGCATTTAGCCATGAAATGCAAGTAAAGGAAAAAGTTGGTAATAAATAGCTACCTGGAGTAAGGTTTAAATACCTATGTAGTTATAAGTAGCTACATAGGTAGAAATAGTCTTTGGACTGGACCTGAATATTATATAGGCCTAACGTAGTGTGAAAAATCTACAAGCTCTCAATAATAAGTGGGCTCCCCTGGATTTTGGTATATGAACGCAGTGGAATTTCGGGTTATGCAGATTTTGAATACTTCCCATGCAATAACCCACAGGCACTACTTACGACCTCCGTATACTAATAATAACACTATACGGAGGTCGTAATTTATTTACAGAAGCAAGTGCCTGTGCAATAACCATATGATATAAACTGCATGTATAACATCATTATGCATCTGTCATGTAAACGTGAAAGAAATGAGAACTCTTAATATTTCGATCATTAATAAAAATTCTTGATTTCCTTCAAAAGCTGAATTATATCATATAATATATGCCTCCTTTTTCCAGCTGTTTACACACACCAAAGAAAAAAACAACAAGTTAAAGTCTACACCAAAGGCAAAACTTGAATGAATGTGTTTGCAATCTCAGTAATCCAGTGTTACCTGTGTATAAAATTATTCCAATCACATTAAAACGTTATGCATAGACCTACTTGGTAAATCATTCAGTAAACAATCAGTCTCCAAACAGGGTCGGTGTAATGACCTGGATCCAGTTGCACGAACGTTAGTTAAATTAACTTCGAGTTAAGTCCGTAACTAATAGTTAAATTTTAAACTGTTAGTTAGCTAATAGATAGTTAAAATTGAGTTGCACGAAAAGTTATTAACTCCTAATTAACTAACTATTATTTAACAGAGAAAACTCTGTTAAACTTTCGTTAAATCCGTCTGCACGTGCATTTTACCTTCCCTACTGAAAAAAAAAGATGGCCACTATTTTAAAGAAGAGCAGAAGTTGTAATTGGAGCCTAGCAGAGATAAGCGCGCTGACGGATTTTGTTGAAAAAAATGAACATATTTTAAAGGCCAAGCATTCGAATCTAATAACTAACGCTAAGAAAAACGCAAAATGGCAGGAGCTGACCGAAAACATCAATGCAATGGGTGTGCAGAGGAGGACAGTAGATCAGGTCAAGTTTAAGTGGGGGAATTTGCAGCAGGGGGCAAAGAAGACCTTCAGCGAAGCGAAGAAGTCGTTGAAGATGACAGGTGGAGGCCCCCCGCCTAAGCCACCGACTGCCGCTGAGGAGAAAATCATCGGAATGATGAAAGACAGGCCAAACTTCAGTGGCATTGTCGGTGGCTTCGAGTCGTCAATGCCACCCCCTGCAGGTACATATATATACATTGTAATACCGTAATATACGCATTCGTGGCATATGTATGACTTTATGCAATTAAACTCTTAATTATTTTATAATAATTCTTATATATGAAGCACTGAAATTGCATTTAATATTATTTACAAGTTCATTTTATAAGAATGTTGACAGTCTATCTTCTATTTACGTTGTCGTTTGACAAAACACACACAAACTGATGACGTCATATAAAGAGCATGGAGGTGCCATTTAGGGCCTAATGTATTTTCAGAGCTAATTATAACACAAACTTAAATTTTCTTGCATTAAATGTGAATATAAATATATATATATCGATATTAAACTAAGAGTACTTATGGTAGTGAGACTGGTATCATACATGTATGCATACCCCCTTTATAAACCTGCAAGGCTCTATAAAACCCCTTTCACTGCATTGAGACTTAAGAGCTGTGTAATAGTCTAGTATGTTGTTAGAAAAATCCAGTTATTTCATTCACAAACGAAATAAACATTCTGTCTGCTACATTTCCGAATAAATTCTCGATGAGATCAACCTTCAAAGGTCTTTAACTCGCTTCAGACTAGGCCTACACTGTGCAAGTAAACAGCTCATCATCACCACACATATTACAAAATTGTGACGTCATTTATATCGACCACCTTGCATTCCGGCATCAGACATTTTTGTAAGGGGGGGGGGGGGGGGGGGGCAAGGTTTATTTTCTTTAATTTCCGTTAATTTTAAACGTATGATAAAGTTTAGTCATTTTCATAGAAAGATATCTTGAACCCCCCCCCCCCTCCCCCTTGACAGTATAAGTGATTGCAAGCTTGAACAATTGATGAAGGACGAACACCCAACACTCGGGACCTCCAAAGATTTAGAATTTTGAAGTTTGGACCAAAGACCATCTTTAGTATTTATCATCCCTTTTATTTTGCTTGATATTTTTATTTTTTTATTTTAGACAATTGTTGTATCAACCCCCCCCCCCCCCAACCCCCCCCCCCCAACCCCTAATCAAATTTAAAAGGCGACACTATATACCTGTCCAGCCAGTTTGTTGTTGGCAAAATAGGTCTAGTGGAAAGTTATACATCGAGTATGTAGCTTTTCAACCGTACAATGTACTTATGAAGAAGAAAAAATATATAAATGTTTTAGAAGTATTTAGTTTATTTATATCTCTCTCATCATGTGCAACGTGATTTTATCCCAACGTGCAAAGTCAATCAATGAATAAATTAAATGAATTGAATAAATCTATATTCACGGATAAAATAATAAATATGCATTGCATAATGTGCACATACACAATATAAATTTTGACTTGAAGAACATGATTGTAAATGACAATTCACGACGAATTTTCTGATTTTGAGGTGAATGCAAATAATTAGTAGTATAATGCAATTTCTTTTCTTTTTTTAATACATGTTTAAAGATTATACCAATTCGACTATAACATTGCTGAGGTATAACTAATTTTTCAAGTTTCATTAAGTACAGCCGTGATGGAAAATCCTTCTGGACTCACTATTACTGAGATGCAGACAACTGATCCTGTGGACTCAGTACCAGCTTCCATACCTGAATCTGCATGTACTTCGAATTGTGAAAGGTATATCTTAAAAGTATAATGAAAGTTTAGTATGGTATGTCCAGACTAAAATCAAAATGTCGTTAACCATCAACCGAGACTGACATAAATCTTCCCAACCGGACAATTCCTTGTAAGTATTAAATTAAATAATATATTGCATTTGATTTAGTAATCTGACTGCACCCCAAGCAGACGAGATACATGAAATCCGTGAACCTGCTGTCTCCGAAACTTTAGAAAGTGAACCAAAGAGGAGGAAAAAAGTATCAATGGAAGAATTGCAGAAAATGCAATATGAGGTGACACATACGTATAATAATATAGAAAAATATGTGGGGGGGGGGGGGGGGGGGGGGAAAATTATATATATATACATGTATTGATAATAATAGATAAATTTTTTAAAAATTACTAGTATGGTGTAAAACCTTGAGTTTGAAAATATATTACGTTCATTAAACATTACAGGTATTACGTTGTCAGAAAACACACTTCGAGCTTCAGACTATGAAATTAAAAAAGGAAATGGATAGAGACGATATGGAAAAAGAAAACTTGAGATTAAGAAATGTAAAGCTGTCTCTGGAGATTGAATGTTTAAAACAGACTGTAAGCCAAAATGAAAGTGCCATGTTTGCCTTACAGGCTATCAATGAAATTTAAGTGACATTGTTCAAGAGGGAGAAGAGAATCATCAGCCTGTTGAATTCAATTTCATTCATTCTTTCACCTTGTTACTAATCCATTTATACATAGTCATCGTATTCGTCTTTTAACTCTTTTGTACGTCTTTGTGAATAGTGTTTGCTGAGATAGATATTTGTAGGATGAGTATTTTATCAGAAATTGAAGAACGAGTTTTTAGGGAGTGGTAGTTGTGAACGCATGTGTGTGAACTTATACAAAAAGGATTAACACTAATCAATTCAAGAGTTTACAAGATTGACTTTGGTAACACAGTACATCAGGTTGAATCTCGCACCGAGATACTATATATACAGTTACATATTCCTTTACGGGAAATGACGATATATTACTTGTATAAGAATTAAATCCTTTTTAAATCCATATGATAGTAATTTATTGCTCAAATTATCGTATGTGAGAGACATCGTATGTGCGAATGTTTCATTTTCATAAGTAAGTAAGTAATTTTTATTTAAAGTCGCAACTATATACAGGTAACAATAAACATGAGCTAAGAGCTCTTTAACCGACTATATAGCATAAAAAACACAAAGCATTAATGATATATAATTGCATGCATAGACATAAAAACAGAAATTTGAAATAAAACAGGACGCATACATGTATACAGACATCACAAGTCATGTATATATATACACAGGGACTAGCTATACTAAGATGCACAGCACTGAAAAAAGTTTGCAACACAAACACAAAAATATGGATATATACATAGACTAAATAAATATGCATACCTAAGAGACAGAGCAGAGTAAAAATAATACAGTTAAATTTGTACATGTCAGCTTAGAAGCATAGTTAGAAGTTAGATCAAAACTTTAAGATTTAGGCAGGAGAGGTTGGAATCTGCATGAGCTGCACCAAGAGTTATTCTTGTTGTTAAACACCATGGCACATATTCAACTTGAAATTAGAAATATGTTGTGGTGATGAAATTCCTCACAACTCTTCCGTCCTCGGGTCCATTGTAATTGATATGGCCTACTCCATTTCCGTCTTGTTGGCCATCGCCCTCCATGTCCTCCTTTAACAAAAGTGCGATGTTATGATAAGTGTAATGACCTGATGGGCAATACTTCTATCTACACTAAAGCATATTTTAAAAAGATGATTTTTTAAGATTCGATCCAATTAAATATACGTTTTCCTTTCATAAAATACTAATTTTTTTAAAATATATGCATTTTAATGCATAATAATTCATCATTTTCAAACCTGAGGGGTGTAATGTCCTGATAATATTTAGTGTAATGTCCTGATGAGACATTTCTACAAAAATGATACATTTTTACGATGTTTTATGCATCCAAATTAATTATGTTTATGAGTTGGTATATATCTTAAGATATTTAGCTATTATTTTTAATATTTGTTGGTTATTTTTCATTATTTTAGGTTTGAAATAAACCAAGGGTGTTACTCCATTCTCGAAGAATATTCATAAGCCGCGCCATTCTCTCACCAGAGGGCGCGCGTAGCGTAACGCCCTCTGGTGAGAGATTGAAGCCGCGCCAGAAAATCGAAAACGAGGCTATAGGGTTACGCAGTAAACAATGGCGACTGCATGGACTGGGAAACACTGTTGTGTTCCGCAGTGTAACGGCAACGGTAAACTCCATCCAGAGCTGACATTTCACAGATTTCCTTCACAAGAAGAAACGAAGAAGGCGTGGATATATGCTATAAGGAGGGACCCGGGCCCATTGTTTAAGGTTTGGCGTAATATTAACTGCAAGTTTACGATATAGGCGTTATACCATACCATGCATTCAACCGGTATTTTTATAATAGCCTAATACACTGTACCTGGATGTGCCCATAGTTGCACGAAAGTTTCATAGAGGACATAGATCCATGATGTCAAATGTTACAATTCAGTTTACAATGAAATTACATAATATTATCTCATGATCAGCTGATGATGTTGCTGATAATCTGATGTAGGGGGAATCACACAGAAGCCAGAACTTTGCACTTCACTCACTGAGATCAACTTGCTCAATAACTGATTACTCATGGTCATGGTCGCTCCTGTAAATGTTGAGGTTCCAAATTTCGGAGATCTATATGATAATCCACATACTTCACTTGATACAGAACTGTTTTTACAGGTCAAGGACAATCTCAATAGTTTTAGTTATAGGCCTATAACTTTATTAAGCTTAATGGAAATAGCTTAATTAAGCTAGTTTACATTGAATTTGTAATTGCAAATGCATAGAATTTAAAAAATTGATTTGATATAAACATTAACTTTATAAAGCTATGCATGACTATTATTGATAACAAAGAATAGCCTAGATATGTCTACGACATGTACATATATGATGGTATTCGACATGATTTGGAATTCAAACTGGACTTATGAATGACTGATGTATTTTTGAGGTACAGATATTTCAATTGTATATCTCTCTAGCAGATGATGTGTACACAGTTGTGTACTTGCGTTAAATATAGGCAGCTACGTGCCTAATAAAAATCACATTAGGCAATCAAAGAACAATCTTTTTAGTACTAGGTCAAATAGCATAAGTGACATGAGGAACCCAGCATGACTTATCATTGCAGATAACTGAGCATATAGTAGTGTGTTCACGACATTTCAAGAATACAGATTTTGAATGGACACCATTAAGAAAAACATTGAAACCAGGCAGTGTTCCATCCATTTTCAACTGGACAGATGAAACAACTCCAAGGCGGGATATATTCAAGCATCCTTTACCAGAGAAAAGAGCAAGGAGGGAACTAACATATGATGTTGAAAATGAGGACAATATGGAGGTTGACACAGATGCTTTGCACAGGACTACAAATGAGGATGGGTAATTTCTATAAAATGTCAATCTATACATTAAGCCTTTTGTTGTCTACCAAGTTAGTCATGAAATTGACAGTAAAATATTCATATGGATTATCAGCACAGACATATAATACAATTTTATATAATTTATTTTCTTTGTTTTTGTTACAAGAAACAATTATCTTTTTCACTGGCCTAAAGTTCTGATGAGGTGTATTATTCAATACTTTTATTCTTGATATGTAAAAGTTTAATGTGAGAAATGTTTGAGAAAATATAGTACTGACTTACTTATATACAATTACAAGTACATAATGTATATGACAGGTCATATAAATACTACTGATAAATCAAATGACACAATATTTTAGCTTTTTATTTTCCAGATTTATTACTTATTCAGAATGTTTTTTCATTATGAATCATTCTCAAGATGGTTATGCAATTGACATACTTTATGAAATTGAGCAGTAGTTTGTCATTGTAAATAGCTATTTTGGATGATTTAACTCACAACATGATCATTTACTGCTGGACAGTTGGGTGCTGGATCATCTAGGTCAGGACATGTGAGTATATATATCAATCTATATGTATTATTTATATATATGTATTCAAAGTGTTGAATCAATCTTTTATAAATAGTAAAACAGAGGAATTACAGAAGAAGAGTGAGCACATTAAGGAGTTAGAAGAACTATTAAAGAAAAGGGAAGATGAAATTAGAGGTTTAAAAGACAAAATTGAAATAGAAAGATTTGGGGTGATAAAGATTTTCTGCTGACAATGCCATGATTCTTTTTTACACTGGCTTTGTTTCTTTGTCAATGTTTACAGCAGTTTTTGATTATGTCAAACCAGCAGCTAATTCTTTGCATAGTTATTACTACCAAGCTAGTGAGAAGGTAAATGAGCAAAGCATTGTGGGAAGGCAAAGAAACATGTTACTCATTGATGAATTTTTTATGTTCTTGTGTAGACTGAAGTGTGGGCTTATGGAACAAGATCTTGCCATTCGATTTAATTGTCATGTTTCAACTGTTAGTAGGAAGATTATAACCTGGGCAAATTTCTTATACCAGCGATTTTTTTCTACCCATTGGTACTGGTACCGGTACCCATTCAATTGGGAAAAATAGCGTCATTATTGAACAAATTGGGAATTTTCTACCAACGCATCGGCAAATGATTTCAACCAAAACAAAAGAAAAGAAAGAACAAAACAAGAAGTATTCATCCCTTTATAACTTTTTTACGGTAATATTTGCTGTTGTGAGACATAAGGAATCATCGTAGGCTCGTTTTAGAATTGTCATAGCTCTACAATACTTGATCTGTACTTTCAATTTAATACCGGAAGTGAACATTTTAGTTAACTCGTACAACGTTTCAGACTAAGTAAATTACGATGTCAGTGGTCTATTTTTCGGCAAGTGAATTGGGAATTTTTAGTCTCAAAATTGTGAAAAATCAACGGTTTTTGGCATTGGGAATGGTACCGTTTATCGGTACCAGTTATATAAGGAAAAAAATCGCTGTATACTTTTCATTGGGATGCATCAACATATGGCCAAGTAGACAACAGATAGATGAAAAAATGCCAAAGTCATTTAAATCGCTCTACCCACATACCCGCGTCATCATTGATTGTACTGAGATCAAAACAGAAAGACCATCGTCTCTTGCACTTGGTTCTAAATGTTATTCCTCTTATAAAAGTGCATACACATGGAAAGGTCTAGTGGGCATAGCCCCTCATGGTGCTCCAAGTTTTGTTTCTAATTTGTTTACAGGCTCTGTCAGATGTTGAGATAACAAAACTCAGTGGTTTGATAGATCTTTTGGAAAGTGGAGATTCTATCATGGCTGATAAAGGCTTTGTTCTTAACAAAGTTTTAGAGGGTACTGGAATCTCAATCAACACCCCACCCTTTCTTATGAGTCAAGGCCAGTTCACAAAGCAAGAAGTTGAACAAACACAAATCATTGCAAAATTGAGGATGCATGTGGAAAGACACATCCGCCGGGTCAAAGAGTACCATCTCTTTGATAGTGTTATACCCTTATCAATGGTTGGTACTATTAACCAGTTGTGGACAGTAGCAAATTTGCTAACATTGTTTAAAGGTCCTCTAGTGAAAGATTGGTCTAGTGAAAGATTGGTCTAAGTAGATTCCTTGAAGTAATGCACAAGTATCTTTACAAAGGGATCACTTTTGTTTGCCTGCCTGTCAGTTACATTTTCATTAATGAACCACATTCTCATGAAACTTGCAGGAAGGTCAGTTAAGAGATTCAAAACCATGTACATGTAAAGGTCAAAGTAACCCTAAATATTTATATTACTTAATCATGTATTATATATAAGTCAAGCACTATGCATATTTCCATAAAACTTGTATGGGAGGTCAATTCTGATGCAATTTATCCCCAAGTGAAGTTTATTAATAAGGTCATTGTTAATGTCAAGGTTAATAAGGTTATCGTTAATGTCAAGGTCACTAAATGAGTCAAATACTCCACAGTCAAAACCTGTATTCCATAAAAACGAACAAAGTCTTTATCAGCCATCTGAATTTGCTCAAGTATTGCCGTAATAATATAATTCCTAAGAATGAACATGTACATTTGTAATTTACTAGTAAATATATTAAGCTTTGACCAAAAATAAAGTATGAAATAGCTGAATAGCAATTATATTTAATTCAAATAATGGTAGAAAAAGAAATCATCAAGCTTTGCTTTCATTACTTTCCAAGTGTCCATATTAAAACAAATCCATTCCAAATGGCTCTCCTCTGAGGTCCACACAAAGAAATGACACCATTCCATTCCTGTCACTGCCATCTGCATCATGACTTGAAAGAAATGGGCATGGTTCTCCTTGAGTTTGTATCCATTTTCATCCTTGATGAGGTACTGGCATTCTGACAAAGGATTCACTGGACATTTGATCTCCAGGAGTCCATACTTGGGGTTCAGTGTTGGGCAATACACCTTGCGGTCTGGAGTAGCAGCCAACCATGGGGACCAAGGATTCACCACTAATCCACAAGGGTAGATGTTGAGGTCATTGTTCATTTTCTGCAAATGAAATTTGAATTTTTTAAAAACAAATTTTAGAACTTGCATTAGGATATACTTGTATAAGTAGATCCATATGTTATCTGACATTTCTGAAGTTATAAGACAAAAAATTTTAATGAAAATTAAACTTTTAAAACATTTTACAACTATCATTAATTTTCTGAAAAGTAAATTGAAATGAAATTTGCTTTTAGCAAGTCGGTCTAACTATTGTGAGAGAAATATTAAATTTAGGTCTTTATATACCTCAACATAGGCATTTGCTGCAAGAGGCTCACAGGCTATCCCATGTCGCATGCTAGAGGTCACAACCTTTCTAGTTGACTGTAGTCTTTCAACTAGTGGACCATACTCTGAAAAGTAAAAATACATTTCCATCATATTATAAACATAAAGATCATCAAATTAGAATTCGTATCGTTCTAAATTTCATCTGTTTCAATGGTAACAATACACATGGTGTAATACAGATAACTATCAAATTTGATTCATTGGTGTAAATCAGAGGAAATTACTATAGGATATAATATGGCAAGTTACTTATCGTTTCTTGATTAAATATATTACAGAATTATTTGTATGCTGTCCCAAGTTACCTTTCCTTCTTTTTATGATGTCCCCTGCTACTGATGCAGTGATTCTATCCTTTCGAATCCTGTGCCACTTTGGATCCTGGGATTGAAGACGGGTACTTTTTTCTATTTCGAAGCATTCATTCTCTGATAAAGTTAATGATTGGAATTGGATGCTCTTGTTGTAGTTGTCCATGTGATTTTTCATGGGTATATTTGGAAAATCCCCTGCATCCAAAATACTCAATACATGTACATAGTCACTGTGAAGTTTTTGTTGAGTGGAGAGCCTTTAGGGAATTTGCCAAATCTTGTATCCACATCCTTATTTTGGGCACTTTAGGAGACATTAGAGAGAAATAAACATGTCTTGTCCACTACACTTAAGTTCTCACACAATTTATAAACATCAAGTTTCTCTGCACTAGATGGAATTGGGTTGTACAGAGTAGATCTTAGTCCTCTGGTCTGTCTTTGTGGAAATTTGGGGTCATATCCTTGGACTGTGACATCATCGGACACTGACTCAGCAATCCTCTCACCTCTTGGAATGTGCCATGTTTGTGGAAGGGATGTTTTGGCCACATCACATGGAATAGCTGACATTCCAGTTGTCTTCATGTGGGCTATCGAATATAGCAGACCAGCAATATGTCCACAACATCCTCCAGATCCAATGGCACAAGAACAGTTGCTGGCTTTGCTGTCATATGATGGACCATTCCTGATTACAACCTGTAATAACATTATAGAGAAATATTGTACACACATGTAAAAGAAAACACCCAGTAATTCTTACAAAGCACCTCATGCATATATACATTGTATAGTAAAATTGAAAATTTTGTTAAAAATATTACAATTACATGAAATTAGATAAGGGCTTTTATGCATGCTTATGAAATGAATGTCTTATTTTGTTAGTTCAGAGAGCATAATTCTGGTTTGTCAAACTTGTACAACTATCATGAACCACAGTATATGTGTCATGCTAGAAATTTACTCCCTGAACTCATAACATAAGACACTCATTACATTCAAAAGATATATAACTGATATATAGTAATAAGTCTAAATTGAGAGATGAGAATGATCCAATGAAATAAAATGTGAAACCTGTAAAAATTCACAGTTGAGTGAGATCAAAAGTTTAGTGTCTGACAAAAAACTAAATTCACATAGTTTTCACCAAGCCCCCCCCCCCCCCCCCCCCCCACCCACCCACCAAACTAAATGATGAATCCTGAAACTAATCAATTAACAAGTAAGAACATATGAGTATAAATAAAACTATATCTTTTCTATTGTTTACTCACACATTAACACTATTAGATGTTCATTAAAATGTAATATTATTTTGTGGTTTTAACAGTCACTCATCCTTTTCCACTAAAATGTAATCCATTTTGAATGGCAGAAACTTACAGGATTTTTTCCTTCTTTCCCCTTAATTATTTGAATTTAGATCTTTAACCGATATTGATCTTTTGATACTGCCCCTTATCAAATGACATTGAAAAGAATATACATGTATACCTCTACATCATGTGGTGCTTCATTTTTCCTTTGTGAGCGATAGGATTTACCTCGTATCAAGCAGCCAAGGTCTGTTGGGTACACTAAAGAGTAAAGAAAAATCAATTGTAAATTTTCTATGTTTTCGTAAGAACATTAGATTTCA
Organism: Ostrea edulis; assembly: GCF_947568905.1. Lineage (NCBI taxonomy): Eukaryota > Metazoa > Mollusca > Bivalvia > Ostreida > Ostreidae > Ostrea > Ostrea edulis. Next base: position 107,566,972 of record NC_079165.1, read on the forward strand.
TATTATTTCTGAACAAAATATAATCATGAACAACTTAATTGTAATCTAATGTGAACCCAAAAAACTAAACATGTACAGAAATAACTGCATAATATACTGATAGATGCATCCTAGTATCCAAACATCCTGAAATCAATTATATATTGTATGTACAAACAATATTACGTATCTTTGAGAGAAAAGCATTCACTTGATCATGTTGATAGTACACACATAAAAAATATTCAAAATTAATGAGATTGGGCAGCAGGCACAGCTTATTTTAAATCTCTCCCTAATAAAAAATGAAGTACTGAAAATACTTAATATAAATACATTTATCAGAATCAGCTAGAGCCATTCTAATGATGCAACAGTACCAACAGGATAGTGTTTGGAAGGGTGTGGGGAGGAATAATTAAATTGCAGGATCTTGCTCTATGTAAGTACAGGCACATAGAGTCACCTTTTTGACAATTCAAATATTATTTGTTATTTTGTAATCCAAATGAAAAATATATTGGGTAACAACACACACACCACCACCACCACCCCGGAGAGTTGTTGTCGGTTCCTTTTTATTTCTGTGCAGAATTTCGGGTAACGTCCACACTAGTGGGACCCCTTCCAGGTATCTGGTTAGCTGCACGCATGGCAGATCTCACCTTGAGAGTACTTACACTTTATATACAGATACTTTATTGCCAAATAATGGGGCATAAACATAAACATTGCAATTAAGTAAGATATGTTTGATCAACAACTAAAGGTACCAAGGGACTATGCATAGGGAATATGTATACTGTCATATAGTCATAAATATCATTATTGTATAATCTATTTGCATACACCTTTCAATCATGACAACTATTTGTAAATCATAAAAAAGGTAAACAGATTTGATCCACCTCATACCAAAAGTTGGGATTCAAGAATATTCATACATTTGTAAAAAAGAGATTGAAAACCATAATGCATATGTAATGCATGTATATATATATATACCTGTACATAATATGTAGACTCTCGTACATTTTTAATATAAATATACATGTGTAATATTGGCATATAAACTTTTTTTATTTTGCTTACCGAGCCTTTTTGTGAAGCCAACAACCCAATCAACAATATTTCTTCAACAATAAATCATTATTCTACTTATGCTTTATATACAGTACCCTGATTAAAAAAAAACAACAATATTTTATTCACTAATACGTGAATGAGATTGGGCAACAGGCATATAGCCTATTTCAGCCCTCTCCCGTCACATGTACATTCTCCTGTCACATGTACATATGTAGATCTAATATATGAATAAGAAAATAACCATGAAAGAGGAAAACAATAGTAGAAGTAGAAACGTTTAGTTGCAGTGATGCTTCAAATATTTTTATATTAATTCTTTTTTCTATGATTAGAACTACCCTATAATAACAGCAGTTCAAGTGTAGGTTGTTGGATAATAGCAATTTGTAATATTTTGTTTGGCTTGTAACAATGCATTTCTGCAATGTGTATAATTTGGATAAACAAAAAAAAGTAATGGTAGGCATTTTCAACAGAATTAATACAATTTGTACACATTGGAGTATCTGATAAACTGTGATGCTATATAGATCTACTTTCAAGTTAGTTGCATTGTTTCTTAGTTGACAATGTACATTATGTATTATATATATTGACAGTTTCCAAAATTGAAAAGTTCATTATTATTTTCTTTGCACAAATAGGAATGCAAAAGATTTTTGAAAAAGATTTCCCAGAGGCATTTTAATGTAATCTGGTAAGCTGTTTGAATAATCACATATGCAATATTTGGTTATAAATTAGGGTGTAGGAGAAATTTGGCAAAGCAGAAATTTATACGTGACTTGTTCTTGAAGATCTAAACTTTTAAATGCAAAATAATTGTCGCTACGAAGCGTGCGTTACCAAACACTTTAATGAAAGTAAGACTCACTAACTAACTTAGTGACTAAGGGATCGATCGATCGATCTACCAACCTTTTATATCAGAAATGTATTTCTCACTGAAATACTTGTAGCCTTTGTTTATTTCTTTCTGTCCCAGGCTTGAAGATGTCGATTTGATGGAATCTTCTACAAATCCGAATGTTATACCGTCGGGAATAAGCTGCAAATCTCGGGTCGAGTTGTTAGACGCTTTCATATTTTCCGCCATATTCTATATGTTGACAACACCCGATGCACCCGATAGCCTCGTTTTCGGTTAGTTATGAATATTAATGAGGAACTCATTAAGAAGTCCTGATATCGGAATGACCTGATGACACGGTAGAGCGTTATTGAGTAATGTCCTGATGTGTTATTTTATTGTCATAAAGCTTCTTTTGATGATATTTGTTTTCATATTGAATTCTTTCACAAGCATGTATCTATCAAAATGATATAAAATAAATCAATAATGGTTATTTGTTATTTTAAAACTTATACTAACTATTGATAAGGAAATAAACTTTGAAATGAAATAGTTATTGTTTCTTATAACTTGTTTTGTCATTCTTTATATATTACAAAACAAAAAAGTACAAAAACATTATCGTATACCCAATTTATCGCATTTAGCCGGTTTAAGAGCTCTACATTAAGAGCTCTGTAGAGCTCATGTTATTTGTTACTGTTGTATACAGTGCCGACTTTAAATAAAATTTACTTTCTTACTTACTATTTAGCAAAAGCGAGTATTGTAATGTCCTTATAATTTGTGTAATGAGTGATTACTTTGTTTGAATGGTTTATTGCTTATATTTGATATGTTGTAAGACATAATTATCAACCGTTGCTTAAACAAGTGTTATAAAGAGTTTTCTTCTTTTTCAGATTGGATATCAATTTTTAATACGGATATTACATCTGCAATAAATCTCTATCTGATATAGAATAACTATTCAGAGAGGTTGCAGACTGGGGGGATCTATTATCGCCCTATATATTTTAATATGCATGCAGAAATATTAGATATTCAAATTAGAATGATTACGAATTCTAAAGGCATTACTGTGGATAATGTAGGGGAAAAAAATGACTGATGATACCTCACTTATTCTTGATGGCGGTGAAGAATCTCTCACAGAAACTTTGGGAAAAAATTCAGAAATGTCTGGACTTCATATTAATTATGAAAAAAAACCTCATGTACCAGTAAGATAGTTAGGTTTTAAAAAAAGTAAAGTAAGGAAACTTTGCTGCCCAGGCTTTAAGGTGCGGTACTACCAGATTTACTGTTAGAAATACATATTTGGTGTGGAATTGGAAAATATACCACAATTGAATAATATTATGAAACAAAATTCTATAATCAAACAATGGGAGAAAAGGTTTTAAACTCCTGTTGGGAAAATTACAGTTATCAAGACATTACTAATTCATATTTTTATGTCAATCCTAAACCCATCTGAATGCTACCTTAAGGAATTAGAAAAGATATATTTCTTGTTAATATGGAATAATTCAACACAGAGGGTAAAAAATGAGGTCATTGTTAAAAATATGAAGATGGGGGATTGAAAATGTAAACCTAATGGAATTCATAGCGTCTATGAAATTATTCTTGATAAAATATCTCATGTTTTCAAATAGAGGGATGGAACATTTTATTCTAAAGTTGGACTTTACAAATTGATAAACTGCGGAATTGATTATATTACATTGACATTCTTAAAAATATTGAAAAATAAATTTTGGATAGATGTATTCAAGGCATGGCTTATATTATGTAACCTCAGTAACAATTATGATGTTGCTGCTGATGCACCGTTATTTTATAAACCAAACATTCATATTGGCGGAAAACCATTTTATAATTTAAGAAATCATAAATAAAAAAGAATGACCTGATAACACGTGTTGTAGTGCTTTATTACGTTACATTTGATCTGAATGTTATGTAAAAGAACTAGATATATCATATTTACATGTATGTATCATTTATTATTTTCTAAAGTATTTTTATAAACTGTTCACGGTTGGTATATGCGTTAACTTATTTAAGTTCAGCAATTACAGGAGTGGCTTCAAATGATATTCCAAAAAATAAATTGTTATATCAAAATTAATTTGTTTGTACATCGCGGTATTTTAACCTTGAAGGCGTCTACGGCCCTCAATCAATTATTTTGCTTGGGTTGCTGGACTATCGGGATGGGTTTCTTTTTTCACGACTATCAAGTGCTCAAAATTATAATTATTTAAAGCCATTGAATGCCGATTCTAAATGGTTCTAATTTGGAAATTCATGTATAAAAGTAGTTAAATTCTTTTATCATTGTAATATATATATATATATATATATATATATATATATATATATATATATTATATGAATAAAGAAATAATAACACTACAAATATCATATATTACACATTATAGCGTTTTCTGTACATCTAAGACTGTCTGTAAATATATAAGCTGAACATATAAATTGTGCAGTATGTCAAGGGAAATTCGTTAATAGAAAAATAATACAACCTGAATTTGACATAGACAGTGTGGTTTTACAACCAATAGTAGTAAAGAATTCTGTTCTGATATTTTCAAGTATGCAGTACAATGTAGTAAAACGTGAATCTCATCTCCTACACAATCTAAAGAACACAGAGTACATATTCTGTCTTCTAATGCTTCTCCTTTGTATTTCCTCGTTTCTATTATATATGTGTATATTAAGTATACCACATCTTTAATAATTGTGCATGTAGAGATCTTCTAATATTTTGGAAATTTCGAAAACAAATGTCTCCTTTCACCCAATGTTTTATAACTACTTACATTGTACAGCCATTATATTAATATTGATAATGAACAAATTTACCATTTAATTTTGATTTATCCATAATATTCATACCAGTTTTCACCAGGTCAATCCGATATCAGGACATTTCACCTTTGATGTAGTATAAGTTTGAAATAACAAATGCTACCATATTATTGATTAATGGTTTTTTAAAATATCATTTGACAAATGTATGTTTGTGAAAGAATTCAATATAAAAACAAATATCATTAAACGAAGCTTTGTGACAATAAAATAACACATCAGGACATTACTCAATAACGCTCTACCGTGTCATCAGGTCATTCCGATATTAGGACATTACACCCTCGGTTTATTTCAAACCTAAAATAATGAAAAATAACCAACAAATATTAAAAATAATAGCTAAATATCTTAAGATATATACCAACTCATAAACATAATTAATTTGGATGCATAAAACATCGTAAAAATGTATCATTTTTGTAGAAATGTCTCATCAGGACATTACACTAAATATTAGGACATTACACCCCTCGGGTTTGAAAATGATGAATTATTATGCATTAAAATGCATATATTTTTAAAAAAAATTAGTATTTTATGAAAGGAAAACGTATATTTAATTAGATCGAATCTTAAAATATCATCTTTTTAAAATATGCTTTAGTGTAGATAGAAGTATTGCCCATCAGGTCAATCAGGTCATTACACTTATCAGGTCATTACACCGACCCCTCCAAACACGAGTGTAAGGAACGATAACTCTGGGTAGAAAATTGCACTTTTAAAGCTCAGATTTTTTTAAAAAAAAAAGTAATCCACCCTTCATAAAAATGGGTACCTGTAAAGTGCGAAACGAAACGAAACGAAATCTACCAAATTTTCTAAAAATGTGTGCGGTAAATGTTTAATTTTATTTCATGGTTTCATAAAGAGAAATTTTATGTAACTTATTTTAGCAATATATATATTTGTTTGAAAATATAATTCATAATATTTTAATAAAACATTCTCTTCCCATAGGAGACTTCAATGTAAAATTCTAGGTGAAATTAATCAAGTAGTAGGACTAATCAAAATTTAGTAAATTCTTACAGTGGATTATTTTTGTTTTATAAACTCTTCAAAATTATTGAAAATTTGGGTTGCTGAGATCGAGGTCAAACTGACGTGAATAACTTCATATTTCGTTTGTTTTAAAATATTAAATCGTTTCATGAATGACTAGAAGTACCAAATAAGTGTTAAGAAAGTAATGATAACGCAAATGTGTCACCCAAATGAAATCTTGAAAAAAGGAACGTTCTTTAAAATTGGCATGCTAAATTGATTACAAATTCTGACACGTGCGCAGTGCTCTCTTCCACATTATCCCGAACAGTCGGATCACGCGCTCGTCCTTTTCCGTAACCGGTACGGAAATAGCCGAATAATATTACGATTGTATTCATGAATAAACATTTTCTGCTGATTCCACGAGTTTAATGCTTTATTATGTCTACTCTGATTTGATGAAATTAAATACATATCACAAATATGTCATATCTCTTCTTGTATTTTTCGATATATTTACTGTATGTTACAACTATACAAGTATTGCTTTAAAATAACAGGTTCGAATTTCACCTTTGAATTTTAAAGGTTCGTTGACGAAGACCTAAGTTTAATACGTTTTATGTTAGATGAAAAGGTGAAGATAATCTCAGCTCCTATTTAGGAAAACAAGGACCCCAAAGGTGAGGCCAGGTCACTAGGAGTAAGCATCTCTTGTCGACCGATTACTCATCCTAGGCACCTGATCCCACCACTAGGTCCGTGTTTGCCCAACTCTTTATTTCGTATTCCTTATAGATTATGATATTGATACCTGTTCGTTGTTTTCGCCTTTCATGAAGAAGAATAACGATAGACTTGTCGAACTGTCCAATCTAATTAAAACCAGACCTTCTCTACCGTTACACTGGTTAGAGAAGGTCTGATTTTAATTATAGATTGTCGAACTGTCCCTTGTATTTTTGTATATTCATATCTCTTGATTGCCTTTATAAATATAATGTAATCAAATCATCTTAGGGGCGAGATCAAAAGTTCAATATCTGACAAAAAACCGAATTCACATAGTTTTCACTAAGACTGCCCCCCCCCCCCCCCCCCCCCCCCCCCCCGGCTAACTAAATATGATGAATGTTGAAACAAATCGATTAAAAAAGTAAAAACATAAATAACACTCTGTATACCTTTTCTACTGTTTATTCACAAATAAAAGTGTCCATTAAAACTTTTTTTAAAATGCTCATCAAAATGTGATATTATTATGTGGGTTTTTAACAGTCGCGTGTCTATTTCCTGTTTCCACTAAAGTGTAATCGATGTCGGATGACATAAACTTTAATATGGGAGATTTTATCCCCTCTCCCCCTAACTATTCGAATTTAGATCTTTATCCGACATCGATCTTTGATCCCGCCTTTTATCGACCTCTGAATCAATCATTTTGGAACATATGTTGTGTTTTCAACTGTCAGATAGGAGAGGTTTTTCTAGACAATAAAATAAATCAAAAGTATATCAAATTACCAACTTATAAAACAGTAATTAGTTACAGAGGTTTCTGTGAGAATTTTATGGGGTTTCCCCCAAAGAATGGCAGCTAGGGGACAGTGTGTATTCATCTATTATTGGAAGAAAATGACTTAGGTCACTAAGTGCTTTCTAGAGACTTTTTACAACTGTATCCAGTATTCACAACATACATGTACATATTACATGACTATAAGAACAGCACATTCAAGGATTTCGTTTTACTTTTACAAAGGATGAATTATAATTTCTTGAAACTAGGCTGAAGGTGGCAGCCACTACCAGCAGCCAATAATAAAATCCATCAAAGTACTGAGAGTACTCAGAAAGAATGCTTACAATTAGTAAATGATTGATCAAAATTGATAATTTTTCTAACAATTAAAACAATAAAAGCTGTAACTGACGGTAAATAAATTGAAAAATAAAATAACATTTGTGATTGAATACATATAATCTCATTGAATCAGAGTGGATCTGGAGCAATAAACCCGTTAAATCAGCAGAAAATGTCGTTTCATGAATTATATTTCATGTAATTGTCTTCCAGACAGTGATTCCTGTTCGTACTCCCCGGTGTGCATTGACCTCGGACGTCACCAGTTGGAAAATTACGGAAGAGCGGCACTGCGTAAATGTCAGATTTGTTTAAAAAAAATATATGACAATTTTATACCAAAGCCATTATCGAAATTTCATTTGAGTGGCACATTTGCGTAATTATTATTTTCTTACACATATAATACCGGTACTTAAAGTCATTCATGACACGACGTAATATTATTTTAAACAAACAAAATGCGTAGCTACTCACGCCAGTTTCGATCTTTGTATGACATCTATCGCAGCAACCAGATTATGTTCGGCAATCATCGTTCCCGTGTCCAATAGTGTTCGGCAATCATCGTTCCCATGTCCGATAATGTTCGGCAATCATCGTTCCCGTGTCCGATTATGTTCGGCAATCATCGTTCCCGTGCCCGATTATGTTCGGCAATCATCGTTCCCGTGTCCGATAATGTTCGGCAATCATCGTTCCCGTGTCCGATTATGTTCGGCAATCATCGTTCCCGTGTCCAAATTTACGACGAATGCGTCTGGGACTATGGCGGTATATTCGAAATACCCATTGTGGATAGGCTCTCAAGCAAGATTCCTTTGTTTATATATTTTTGCTGAATTTTCCATCAGATCTTGGGGATTATATTAGTTAGTACCGATAGGTGTTAATGGGTGCATCCTTGATCCTTGGATAGTTGGAAAATACCATCAATTACAGTTTGCAATGCTTTAATAATAAACATATTCTTAATTATCAAGTTTGATGCATGAAGGCAATTAAGTTCACTTGAAATTTCCTAATGTTCTGATCGCATAGTCATAGTGAAGGTAAATGCATGTAACAATCTGATATTTGAAGAGTCCACGAAAGGAGTATAGACACAGAGTAGGGGACACTTGGACTATCATTTCCTGCCCTTAGTTTGGGGATGTAGGGGTACCACGTAGGTATCCCCAGGGGTGGGGCCACTTTTCAGACCTCTCCGATAATTGAATATGGGGTGATCGAATGTGAACAAAACAAACCTGATACATGATATACAACAACACAGTCGAACATGAAGAACCACATAAAGGGGTCACCTGAACGTTTATATGTTTACATCACATATAAAGGGGTCACCTGAACGTTTATATGTCTACATCACATATAAAGGGGTCACCTGAACGTTTATATGTTTACATCACATATAAAGGGGTCACCTGAACGTTTATATGTCTACATCACATATAAAGGGGTCACCTGAACGTTTATATGTTTACATCACATATAAAGGGGTCACCTGAACGTTTATATGTTTACATCACATATAAAGGGGTCACCTGAACGTTTATATGTTTACATCACATATAAAGGGGTCACCTGAACGTTTATATGTTTACATCACACATAAAGGGGTCACCTGAACGTTTATATGTTTACATCACACATAAAGGGGTCACCTGAACGTTTATATGTTTACATCACACATAAAGGGGTCACCTGAACGTTTATATGTTTACATCACATATAAAGGGGTCACCTGAACGTTTATATGTTTACATCACATGTATACAGTGATAATGAAAGTTTATATGTTTACATCACATGTATACAGTGATAATGAAAATAAATAACAACTTAATCACTGAAGAGTCCAGGCAAGATTGGGGAACCCAAAGACTATAATTTTCCACCCTTTGTTTGGGACTATGGGGGTACCACCTGGGGCCTCCCGAGGGTGGGGCCACTTTTTTCTAATGATTGAATATGGGTGATCAAATGAAAGAAAGCTGATAAAGGCATAGACAACAGTGTAGCTGCAATAATGTAGCCCTATCCAATTTTTTTTTATTCTGACGTTTTCGGGATAGGGCTACAATTCCATAGGATCTCCGTAATGGTGCAAAATAATTTCATGAATAACCGATAATAAACTCTGTGTATTAGTCCCAAATGTTGTTTACACCAAACGGAGTACCAACTTTGTGCTCGGGCATGTCTAATAAAGGTGTTTTTCATTAAATATATTGTACAGCATGCAAAATTCTTCGTCTGCTCCGCCATGCTTGTTATCGCGAGATCTCGTAGGTGGATCTAATGAAAAGCCTAAACATTGACAATCAGCGCGAAAATGTAGTTACTCGAGCCACTTCGACAAAGAAAGGAAAATCATATTGTTGCAGAAAGAATTTACACTCTGCCGTTCGATTTTTAACTTGATATTAAATTCAAACCTTTTTCAATACCGACAAAATAGCTTTCGCCTCCATACTTGTCCATTGATGTAAATACTACCTTATATGGCATATGCAAATGACTTGACAACCGGAAGTTAAAACTTCAGTACATCAAACATGGCGCACAAATATGAATCGAGAAATTGGAATTTATCGAAATTGTTGAAAACTGTAGAATAGAGCCTCACAAATCTAAAGTTGCAGGTTGTGAATTTATATATTGACTACGAAACATAGAATATCATTTTATTTACGTAAAGAATGTCAGGAAATGTTTAGAATGAGCGCAAATGTTGCGAGAGTGAATCACTCCCGCATTTGCACCATTACGGAGATCCTAAGGAGTTGTAGCCCTCTCCCTAAAAAAAAAAAAAAAAAAAAAAAATCAGAGAGGGCTACATTATTGCAGCTAACAACAGTGTAGTCTAGAATGAAGAACCCAAGAGAGGGGTCACATAGGCATTTAAGGGTAATTTGGCTCATCTGAGAGATCTTAATTTAACATCACTTATTTGCCGTCATATGACCACTCGTGAAGTTTGAACTTTCAGGTGAACGTAATGTTCTAGTGTTCTAGTTCTAATGTTCTATGGCTTCCTATTGTGTAGGTACTCCTTAATTCCTTGGACTATTTTTAAAAGATTAAGTTGTTTTTAACCTTCATTATGCCCCTATGTGATGTAGTATTAGGAACAGGTGAGCTCAGTTGCCTCAAGTATCAAAACAGTGTTAAAATTGATAAACATACAATAAAGGTGATTTCAAAAAGAAGTTTTATATCATAATTGCAACAATCAAGGACGTGCTTAAAATTCTGAGAAATATATATCTATATATAATATTTCCATTCACAGAATAAAATATGTTTCACAATTTACAAGCTTTGCGTCCAATAACATGTGTCTGTCACGTAGAAAAATTGCTGTACGTTGAGATGATTCTGGGTGCAGACAAACCACTAAACGTTACATGAAGTGTCAAAATATAATAATTATTGTTAATCACATGTTTTCACGTGAAAGCCTTCTTTAATTTTCCGGCGTTTCTATGAACCCATTCATCGAACGACTTAATACATAATGACGAGCTTATCCGTTGTGTGGCATCCACGTTAAATCTTTGGTCAACGCGGAGATTAAAATCAAACATATTGGTGTAATCCTGGGACCACGGGAACTGGGCGTTCAGCTGCTGGTACTCGTGTATCGTTACCTATCATAAAAACAAATCAGAACATAAAACCCATGTCCTTATCATTCATAAATATCTCTTCGTCCATAAACAAGTACTTCAAAATGAAGTTTAGTAAACATGTATGATAGTGATTGGGTCAAATACTGTCTGACTCATACCATTTGTAAGGTCGTTCTTTATACACTGATTCTGAATACGGTCGACAGGGAATGCTTACTCCTCCTAGACACCTGATCCCACCACTGGTATATCCATGGGTCCGTGTTTGCCCAACTATCTATTTTGTATTGCTTTTTGGAGTTATGAGATTGATCACTGTTCGTTATCTTCACCTTTTCATTTACTTCATTATACAATACCGTCGTAAGTGCAGAGAGGAAAATTCACCTGTTTATCTTTAAAGTACAGAGGAGAGAGGTGTCGAGACAGGGTCTGGGCCATCTCCTTTATGGTCTGTTTGTCACCGCACACGCTGTGTGTTTTGTGCAGGTGCCCGGTTCTGTTGTTAAAGATGACGCGAACAATGTTGCCCACATCGTCCACACTGATCATGTCCAGAGACGTAATGCCCATAGGGATGGCTATAAGGAAACTAAACAGTCAATATCAGTCTAAACAGTCAATATTTGCTACAGTGCATATCCAGAGACGTAATACCCACGGGAATGGTTAAAAGGAAACTTAACAGTCAATATCAGTCTAAACAGTCAATATCAGTTTATACAGTCAATATCAGTCTACACAGTCAATATCTACTACAGTGTGTGTCCAAAGACGTAATACCCATAGGGATGGCTAAAAGGAAACTAAACAATCAATATCAGTCTAAACAGTCAATATCTACTACAGTGTGTGTCCAAGGACGTAATACCCAAAGGGATGGCTAAAAGAAAACTAAACAGTCAATATCAGTCTACACAGTCAATATCTGCTACAGTGCATGTCCAGAGACGTAATACCCATAGGGATGGTTAAAAGGAAACTAAACAGTCAATATCTGTTTATACAGTCAATATCAGTTTATACAGTCAATATCAGTTTATACAGTCAATATCAGCTATAGTGTATGTCCAGTGACGTAATACCCATAGGGATGGCTAAAAGGAAAGTATTTATATAGGCAATACCTGCTAAAGTACGCAAAACCCATAAGGACTACAAAATGGAAATTATATTCAGTAAATATCAATTTATACGTCAGTCAATGTTAATTGAAAAATGTCAATATTTGTCTAAATAATCAATATCTGCTCAATGGTACACAATATCTGTATAGTATTAGTTACAAGAAAACTGTATACAGTCAATATCGGATTATATACTTGGCACAATTTTGTACAGTCAGACTGGGTTAATATTACTTTATACATTCAATATCTGATACAGTCCGTAATACGCATAGAAATGTACAGTCAATATCAGATCCACAAAAATGGCTAAAAGGAAACTTTATAAAGTCAATATCCACAGGCACCTGATATTTAATACCCCTCGTTTATTGTATCTATGTTTCAATTCAATTTTCAGAAGTCTTAATTAACTTTAGAGTTTGAGAAAAAAAGAGAGCGCAATATGGCACTGAAAACGGAAAACATAAATACAACAAACATAGAATCCAAGCATTTACAGGAAATATTTCTCATTAAATTAGTTGTTTTGCAATAAAAGAGGGGTGGATCAAAGGGAGTATGGATCCAAACGCTAGGTGCCTGTATCAGTATCCACTAAGTTCACACACTCAGTTACATGCAACTCAACGTAAGAAATATCTCTGTTGACGAGACCTGGCTGAAAGTTCATTACAATTCCATTAACGTGCCGAGTCATTTCAAACACGGCTTTTTAAAACGTCTATATAAATTGATTTTTCAGCTTACTCACAGGGAATAATTTTTATGACCGACGAATTGTCTTATCGCTTACCTAAGTCAAGAACGGAGTTCGAGAACTTCTATAAAATATATTTAAATTCACCGGCCTTAATAGTGGTATCCTTGAATGTTAAAATTGATTTGACTATAACTGCTAGGATAAAATGCTTCAAAAATCCCCTGCAACAATATTTACCTAGCCATCTATTGTTCTGACCGGCTGGAAGAGGCTGAAGAATACCCAGGATATCCTCGTACAGAGTAGGTATCAACAGCGAGGTTAATGGTATCCCCTTTCCTTTCATGTAGGCTTCTACTTCAGCTTTGGCCACCAGATGGCGCGCTGCAGTGCCAATGATTTTAATGGTGTGGAGACCAGTGTTGAACACAACATGTGATACATTACTGCCTGCACATGCGTCAGCAATGTTCATCCCTTGTCGGATTTCTTCGTCCATAAAATCAGGATTATTAAAATTGGAAACAGTTGTTACAAAAGCACATTCACACCCAGAGAGCACCTGCCGGATACTTCCGACGTCATCCAGATTGCACGGAACCACCTGAGCACCACTGGCGCGGATTTCGGAAGAATAGGGACCGGAGCCATCGGGATCCACGGCTTTAACCATACAATTGCTGTCTTTCGTCAAACTCTTTGCAACTGCTGCACCAAGTGCGCTATTGGCACCAAATACGACAATGACTTTGGCCATGTTCTTAAAGGAAAAGTAATTGAACATTATGCAAAACCAAATAAAATCTATAGTTAAATTAATGCCTTACTATATCGATTTAAAATTATATCCCTTAAATGGCCCGCGCGCATAGAAGGATTTAGAAATGTGAAATTAAAGTGTAACAGTGGATAACTGTCATTTGTTAAGGGCTTTATCCGGTAAACAACACCTTCTTAATACAAAGAAATATTTGACTTTTACTTATATATTGTCTTCTGTGTTTGGGTTTCGCTGTGCGAACTATTATACTGCCGTGTGTACACGGAGGCATTGGAAATAATAGAAAATATACCTAGTTTAAAATCCTGACGAGATTTGTTAATCTCCACAAAAATCGTTAACGAGAGTAAGCTGTCAACCAACGAGTAATATCTTGTTTGCTAGACAGAATGATTTTTTAAATCTATGTCGCGTGTTTCCTGTGATCCCTGGTCACCTATTTAATTAGTAAAGTGTGTTCTAATTAGAACAGTACGACTAACAGAGAATACAAATAAATGATAATGACACTAAACGGAGCAGTACTTGACAGTGATTATATAATTTAAACAAATTTAAAATTCCTTACCTGCGATATTTACAGGAACATACAGCTCTATCAAATATTTAAATCTAGTATTGGAGAACCGTTCATATCAGAGGATTAACAGCGGCGTGTAGCAACGAGGTAATGCGCAGGCCCGGGACGCTCTCAATAGACCCGCTCACCTGAATCGATTCACAGACTCTTTTCTATATATACAATTAATATATATTAATATTCTGAATTATTTCACACACCAGTAACTGTGTACATATCTGTGATGATTCAACTGGGCTTGTGCTTCTTTGTAACTATAGTTGACAAATTCCAAAAGAAATTTAGTACCCAGTTTAGACTTGTAAGTGATATACAGTAAAACGCTGTCATATTTTTTTTTAAAATGATTTATATACGGAAGATGTATACGAAAAAGTGAAAATAACGAATCGAACAGTGATCAAATTTCATAATTCCTATAAGAATACAAAATTGAATTTAAACGCGGACCCCTTGTCACGTCACAGTTGGGATCAGGCGACTGGGAGGAGTAAGCACCCCTTGTTGACCCGGTCACACCCCCCCCCGTGAGCCATCTATCTGGATTGGTAAACGGAGTAATGCGTAGTCAAAATCCAAAAAAATGTAACGAACAACCTAATAATTGATATGAAACACGTCTCAGACAGCAATCGACCTAATGGTAGGCTGTATTTGTAAATTACATCATTATAACAACCATAGAATTTACGAAATTCTTATTTTAAACGAGGCTGTTGAAAACCCTGTAACGTCAACTTACTTGTCAGTAACCTGCCTCTATTTAAAATCGATCATTCGCAGAACATGCTCTCGAATATCGAATCATTTAAGAGACGTATAAACACCATATGACTTACCGGGTAAATACGAAAACTCATTTGCTTTTGAGAATTTCAAGTGCGAAACAAAACTCTAGCGGGTTTTGTTTTTTTTTTTCACATGTGATACGAGTATCTCTTAAAACGTTGAGAATGGGTTTCAGTAAAATTAATAGAAGGATATGTCATTGGTCAAAAAATAGTGATACAGATGTTGGACTGCTGAATGATTTAATCGATGCTTTGGTTGTCATATTCAGGTAAAACTTAGGCTTGTTCAGCTTACAGTACTACGTTCATTATAGGCAACAACAACCTATAGGTATGGACTCCGTCTTCATTGATCATACATTACAGGGATAAAAGGGTAAACAAAGATCACTAAGTACATACCGCCCTACGTTAGACAAGCGTGTCTACAACCTAGACTTGTATGATCATTATAGACCGTTCTGTTCGCCCTACGTCTACAACCTAGACTTGAATGATCGTTATAGACCGTTCTGTTCGCCCTACGTTAGACGAGCGTGTCTACAACCTAGACTTGTATGATCATTATAGACCGTTCTGTTCGCCCTACGTTAGACAAGCGTGTCTACAACCTAGACTTGTATGATCATTAGACCGTTCTCAGTGTCGGATTTAGAGGGGGGCGAAGCCCCCCCCCCCCTACCCCCAATGTTCAAATTTAAGGTAAATAGCTGTATCTTGTTTCGGAAAATATATTAAATGATAAAAGAAGCAATAATTTCTTCCGCTCAAGGAGAAATCCTTTGATTTCTTGAATTACTTTATTAGGAGAACTTAATTTTTTTCAAAAAACCCTTAAAATTTGGATCATTTTATTAATTTCACCTTATTAAAATGATAGAAAATAGTACATATGACTTAATAGGAGAAATATTTCAAGCCCCATAAAATCTGTAAAATCCAGGACCTTCCGGGGGCTTCCCCCCTTGAACCCCCACCAGGGCTTCGCCCTGGACCCACTACCTCGTAAAGTGGCGTCCCCCGTAACCACAATTCCTGGATCCACCTCTGGTTCTTCTGTTCGCCCTACGTTAGACAAGCGTGTCTACAACCTAGACTTGTATGATCATTAAACCGTTCTTCTACATTCCAGATTCGCAGCATTTCAACTAAATCCGGGTATTTTTCCATCCATCAGGGCCGGGTTTCACAAAACTATCTTAAGATTGTCATAAGATAGATCGTAAGAATGTCTTAAGATGTGACTTATGACAGTCATAAGATACGGCAGTACCGTTTCACAAAACTATCTTAAATTTAAGAAATCTTAAGATAGATCTTAGGACGTTGTTACATGTACATATATAATCGTTACATTGTAAAATACCGTGTTTCCTTTATAATCTTTTAACTGCATAGATGAATTTAAATGTTACACCTACATGAAAGACTAAAGTATACAAAAATATAAATACGAAGTTGAAATATAGCGATTTTTATTTCGTATTCCAAAAGTTACATTCGATTTGTGTACTATTTGATTTCAGAAATTGTGATACAAAAATTAAAACATTGAATGATATTTTTGTAGAAACACTATATCAAAGTCTGATATATATATATATTTTCCCTCCCCATTCCTCTCCTCCAAAAATAAAATATTTGCTTAACTAATTTGAAATATAAAGAAAAAGACAATCTAGGATTGTTGCTTTTGATACAAGTTAGCAACGCCGCACTTGTTTTATTCAACAAAATAATATACTGAGTACGAAAAAGGGTATTCAGTAAACGAGGGTGTGGGTGGGTAGGGAAAACCAAATACACAAGCAATACTTAACGTAGTTCCACACTCCTGTGACGTCATGGGATTTTGCAAAGTCAATGATTCAATGATAGGAACTTAAATTTTGTTGGAATATTTTTCAATAGTTATTGTAAAACATCTTGTTAGCCATAAAATATTTCAAAAGTCTTAGTTATATTTGAATAGTCAATAATATGTTTCAAAATATTGAATTAATCGAACAAAACGCGTGTAAGTATACGCGTGTTCGACTATACAGTGTACATGTATACTGGGCGCAAAGGCTTTCCTATGTGAAAAAGCCTATAACTGAATGAAATAAAATAGTACGAAAACTAAACAAACATAAAAACAAGAAGAAATAGATTCACCCAATTCTGTTTTTGTGCCTACAAACAATAAATGAATGGTATTCGAATACGCTTAATTGTGACCACACATCGGCTACGAAGTCCGTGTGCAGGCACTCAGACAAATCGGTCTCAAAAGATTTTATGAACGATGTCCAAACTTTTCAGTTGCTGAAATATCAGTATTGTTTGACAAGGTCGAGAAAAAATACATTTGTTTTTAAGATGCTGTGAATTCAACAGATTATGTCCGGTCGGATGAAGAAAAAGTGGATATGCCTAAACAGCGAAAGTAAGAAAAAGTTGGCTGTGGGGTATTCTAAACGAATAATGAGTTCATCATAAAGAACACATGTCGCGGTATACGGAGTTTATCAATGATAATAATAATAATTGGTTTTATATAGCGCCCTTTCCAGCGTATGCTGCTCAAAGCGCTTTACAATACAATGCACATTATTACCCCGGCAGACCTTATATCAATCTAGAACCTCCTCAGCCTCCTAGGAAGCATACAGTGTAAGCTGCCATTACAAGCGCTAGAGCACTAACATTCTAACAATATCTTTCACTGTCTATAGCCAGGTACCCCTTTTACACTTGGGTGGAGTGATGTCCACATCCTCCATATACATGTAGTCTAATAGATTGTTTCTGTACCTGAAACCACGTTCCCTCCGGATAATCTACCTATCTCTAAGCACAACATAGTTCAGTATAGACTTAAGACAAGTATCTGGATGTCTTAAGATTTCTAACAATCTTAAGATTATCTTAAGATATTACAGTTTTGTGAAACAGCTATGATGGATCTTATGACAAATTTTGTTCTTAAGACAGATCTTAGTCGTAAGATAGTTTTGTGAAACTGGCCCCTGACCTATAACCCAGTTTGCAAACAAGTTGACTTCGGAATCTCAGTATCAAAACACTAACCTGACCAGGCCTGGGGGTTATAAAACTATTTTGAGCACGTTTTCATATTCAAACTCAAATTCTGTTCTCTAAATCGTACTCATACTCAAAAGTGAAGGTTATAAAACTTTTATAAAATCATTCTCGCACTCCAATGGAGTACATGTACATGCTCAAGATTTTTTGAGCATGCTCCGAAGTTTGCTCAGAGTTGTACTCAAAACAAACATGGCTAGGTTTGAGAATGAATACGGTAAAAGTTTTATAATCTCCGGGCCAGCTTAGGGTGACCTCCAGTCCAAACTCGTTCCCATAGTGACATCTAGACGAAACAACCAATCATGTAGCAGTAGATCGGTCACGTCACAAGCAAAGAGCTGTACACTACCCAGATGTCATTTCAACGTTGAAACAACGGCATACTTCGACATTGAAATTGCTTTTAATTTTTGTTGAATTCTTAAGTTGAAATGATGCTAAAAGTCTGACCAGACGTTATGTTTCAACGCTGTTTCAACATCGTGTGACACCGTGGTGGAAATTGGTCGCAACTTCCAACCACCATCTTTGTCACTTGTGGAACATAATCATTATTCAGGTGCATCATTGACAGTCTATTTATGAAAAGATAATTCTCTTAACAAAATCTAGCAGAGTTACCCCAACATACATGCATGTTGACCAGAGCAGAGATATATTTAACCGTTTAATACGTAATAATATATGTATATATTTGTTTGTACCTCATATACCAGTGATCTGGTTTTGAGTGAATAAATGAATTGAAAAAAAGCATCCTTAACCTGTCAGAAGTGAATATTGGAAATATTCCACAAATAGCTAGCTGGACTCATTTTCACATAGTGAGAGAGAGAGAGAGAGAGGGGGGGGGGGGTAATGAGATGCACGT
Organism: Ostrea edulis; assembly: GCF_947568905.1. Taxonomy (NCBI): domain Eukaryota; kingdom Metazoa; phylum Mollusca; class Bivalvia; order Ostreida; family Ostreidae; genus Ostrea; species Ostrea edulis. Next base: position 107,586,229 of record NC_079165.1, read on the forward strand.
GTATATGCACACATTTATGTATTCCCCAAGTCGACTTTAATTGATACTATTTAACCACGTGTATAATTAAAGTACATAGTATAAAGTTGATCTTGGGAATGTATTTTTTTAAAAAGAAAGTTTTTTGTTGTATGCGTATGGTAAAACTAGTAGGCTAGTTGAATAAAAAATATGTAGGCCTAAATGTTTATTCTATATATCTTTTTTTATACTAAGTGGAGGTATACATGGTCATGACCACCGGCACCTGCAGAGGCGGATCCAATCACACCTACAGAGGCGGATCCAATCACACCTGTAGAGATGGATCCAATCACACCTTTACTTGCACTTCAGGGTCTCAACTAGACAGAACACCATTAATCTCGACTGGAATATGTAGTCCTAGAACACGCTATCGGAGTTATTTCTCCATGCAAAGTTAGTTATTTTCACATGCAAAGTAAAATAAATTGGATGATTCCCCCTCCCCCTCTTTTGATAGTAGCTATGCATATTTAAGAATATAAACTTGAACTGAATTAATCCCATAAAGTAGTGAAGGACGCTACTCTACCCCCCACCCCCCCCCCCACCCCCGATTTAGGATTTCGATGTCTAGGTAAAAAAAAAAAAAAAAAAAAAGAAGGAAAAAAAAAAAAGAACCTCCGTTTGAGTTTTAATTTTTCCTTGTGAATTATTCATGAACTCCTCCAGTTGAGCCTTGAGATAAATACAGAAAGTAGATTTTTCACCACAAGATTGCAGCCTAGGGATTTGAATAAATATAGCGAACAGTAATCTCAAAGTTTATACATCTACATGCTGCCAAGCGAAACACTGCACCTCTACTTGACCTTTGATAGATGACCTTCACCATCAACAGTGACTTGACCTTGTTGACCGGCTTTATGTGCATCGGAGTAATCCCAACATTATTATTGGAACAGAAACATGGCTGACAGAGTCCGTACAAAGCTCCGAGATTTTCCCCTCATCCTACAACGTATAGAAGGATAGAAGGGACGCTGTCGGTGGTGGAGTTCTGATTGCTGTGAAGACTGACATTATAAGTGAACGCATTAACATAGAAAGCGATACTGAATCGGTCTATGCTTCAGTTACTTTGGAGAAGGGAAACCGGCTGATCATTGGTGCGCTTTACAGACCCCCAAGTTCATCGGCTGACCATATGGAGCGTTTGTGGACATCCCTAGAATCAATCACAGCAAAATATCGGAAAGAGCATTCTGGGTAGGAGGTGACCTTAACCTTCCGGACATTAACTGGACCACACTGAGCATTGAAGGAAATTCCAATCCAGTACTAGTAAACCAGAAATTCCTGGATTGTGTAAACCACTGTGGCTTCGAACAAATGGTGGATTTCCCCACTCGACATAACGCCACCCTTGATCTATTCCTTACCAACCGCCCAACCTTGGTGGATAAATGCTCCCCGGTCCCTGGTATTGCAGATCACGATATTGTGCAGATCGCAGCCAGTGTGTCCGCACGAAGGAGTAAGCCAGTTGCCCGCAAAATCTTCCTATGGAATAAAGCCAACATGGATGTCATACGGAAGGACAGTGAGGCACTAACCACATAATTCTGCTTGACATTTAACACCACAAGCCCTATCGAAACTATGTGGACTTTCATCAAAGAGCGACTACTGGCCATACAAGAACAGCACGTACCATCTAAATTGACATCCACTAGATTCTTACAGCCGTGGATAACACAAGAAGTGAAGAAAGTATCGAGGAGGAAAAAGAAAAGCTTTCGGAAAGCACGAAGAACAGGAAATGCTAAAGACATCAAGCGTCATAAACATCTCAAAGAGCTGTCACGAAGAACTTGCAGAACAGCGTACAACTCTTACGTTACCAACATCATCAGCCCAGACTCGTCATCAAATCCAAAAAGATTCTGGAGTTTTGTTAAGAGCCTACGAACCGACAGTGCTGGAGTAGCACCCCTAAAGGACACCAAGGGGATGACACAGTCTGAGAGCAGTAAGAAGGCAGATATTCTAAACTCTCAGTTCTCCTCTGTTTTTAACAAGGATGAACGAGAGGACACAATACCAGACAAGGGACCAAGTCCACACAAAGACATGCCTGCCATTAGTGAGGAGTAGAAGGGGTTTACAAGATCTTGACCAACCTACAAATACACAAAGCAACTGGACCAGACAAGATATCATGTCGACTACTGAAGGAGACGGCTAAACAAATAGCGCCCATGCTGCAACTCTTCTTCCAAGCATCATTAGATCAGGGAACATTACCAAAGGAATGGAAGACAGCCAATGTGGTACCGATCTTCAAAAAAGGGGAGAAGAGTAAAGCAGAGAATTATCGCCCAGTGAGCCTCACCTCAGTAACCTGTAAGATGCTGGAACACATAGTATGCAGTAGCATCGTGCGACATCTAGATACACACAACATCCTCCATGACGCTCAGCATGGCTTCCGCAAACGAAGATCTTGTGAAAGCCAGCTCATACTAACAATTCAAGACCTTGCTATGAACATCGACAACCGGAACCAGACAGATCTAATACTGCTGGACTTTTCTCTACAAGATCAAGTACTACGGCATCCGTCACAACATTACTCAATGGCTAGGGGACTTCCTGGGTGAGCGAACACAGCAGGTACTCCTGGAAGGGGTAACTTCCAGTGATGCACAAGTCCAGTCTGGCGTGCCCCAGGGGAGTGTCCTTGGCCCGTTGCTCTTTCTGCTGTTCATAAATGACCTACCGGAGGCAGTATCAGAGAGTTCAACGGTCCGACTATTTGCTGACGACTGTACAGACACATCAGATGTCCCGCTGATACCATCCAGCTTCAGGAGGATCTGATCAGTTTACAAAAGTGGGAGGCTGACTGGCTCGTGGAATTCCATCCCAAGAAGTGCCAGATCCTGAATATTACCAACAAGAGGAAGATCAAAAGCCACCAATACCATATCCATGGCCATACCCTCGAAGTAGTGGATTCAGCGAAATATCTTGGGGTCCATATACACAAGAGCCTGAAGTGGGATCACCATATTGATCAGGTTGCAAAAAAGGCAAATAACACTCTTGCCTTTTTGCGGAGGAACATACAGCAGTGTCCATGTAACACCAAGGCACTCTGCTATACAATCCTGGTCCGGCCAGTCACAGACTACGCCAGCGTAATATGGGACCCTTACACTGCCGACAACATCCAGAAACTGGAGATGGTGCAACGGAGAGCTGCCTGCATGGTAAATTTTGATTACCGGACAACTAGCAGTGTTTCCGCCATGCTGGCCCATCTAAATTGGACATCCTTACAGGAGCGCAGAGCTCAAGCTAAGATTGTGATGATGTACAGGGTAGTCAACCAGTTGATAGACATGCCATCATCACCCATCCTGGTACCGACCAACTCGCTGAGAGGTAACAACATCAGCTTCATCGTACCGTATGCACATGCAAGGACTCTAATATACCAGAAATCTTTCTTCCCTGATGGAATACGTATCTGGAATGCTTTACCATCCGAAGCAGTCTGTGCAGCATCAGTGGACAGCTTCAAGTTCCAGATACAGAACACCACCATCAGACGTTAAACCTACCTGTCGTTTTTAACTACACTGTAAATTTGTTTTTCTTTTCACCTGCACCTGTACAGTCGTCTTTGCATCTCATGCGCCGGTATGAGTTTACGCCAAGAGCGGTAATGTACCAAATGGAAGAAGAAGAAGGAGTAGGTGCGTAGTCTGTATGACCATACATGCTGAAGGAAATTTTGAATTTACAATTAAGATAAAGATACAGGCAGTCAAAATCTTGAATTTACAATTAAGGTATTCCATGTTTAATGAAAGGATAATGAACAATTTTGAAGGATTTAGATCAACATAAAAGTTTATTGTTAAATAATGATGAAAGTGAAGCTGATGAAATTCACATGACTGGTAAATGATAGGAAGCTGACCTTTTTGCACTTAAGGCTTTTTGGAAGAGTTGTCTGCCCTTTGTAAAAATAAGAAAAATCTAATTTTCTCAAAATGTGTGTGGTCAATGATTAATTTTATTTTATAAATTCATAAAAAGAAAGTGTATGTAACTTTCTACCAAGAGATTAGTATGAAAATATAATTTGTTTTTAAAATATTGTAATAAAACATGCTTTTCCCATATACTTCAATGTTAAATTCAAGGTGAAATAAATCAAGCAGTAAACAAAATTTTGAAAATTCCTATGGTGGATTATTTTCATTTGATGAACCCTTCAAAATGATACCATGATTACAAATATTCCACCATCCATTTATTAGATATGAAAGATGGTCATTATGCATTGAATACCTTAAGATAAAGATACAGGCAGTCAAAATTTTGAATTTACAATTAAGATAAAGATACAGACAGTAAAATGTTTGAAAATTGGAAATAGGATTATTGACCAATCAAATCGCAGGATGCATTCTGTGCTGACTGTCTAAACATTAATACCACGTGACCAAATTTTCTAGTTCGCGATGTTATTATATTGCAAAATGTCATTCATTTAGTTCCTTAAATATAACCAGTTTGAAAACACCTGACAGTGTGTCACAGGTAGCGTTATCACTTATTTGTTATATTGTTTTCCTTCTACTGCATAACAAAAACTCCTTACAGGCCTGAAATCTGGGTTCAATGGAATCTGATCTCGACTGTCATCCATTCATCATAATCATTCAGATTATCTAACGTTTTGTCATTCATTCAGGGGTTATTATAACACTTGCAAATAAACCAAATATACGAGGGACTCAAGAAGAGCGAAAATTCCCAAAGGGTATGCTGATTTTGATTACAATAATAATTGTATTACCGAAAGTGTTTAATATATTCAATTTAATGTAAATTTTTATTATGATATGTGTAGGAGTATAGAACCTTCAACACTGTATGTTATCAGGATATTCAGAAATAATATCAGTGTAATGCCAGAGAAATCCTTACTTGTATTCTATGCATTTTTTATTTTAAAACAGTAGCTGAGATTGTTAATCACATAAGAAAAGATATATTTCATTTCTGAACCAAATATGAGGGTCAAAACAAACAATAGTCAACAAGAAAAACAGCCTAGGAGAAAGATAAATAATAGTTATAGAAACTACATGCTACGTGTCAGTATAGACTCAGTCGGTCAGACGTGCCTGTCAAATTCATCCCTCCTGTAAAGTCTGCACGTGATCATTTTCCCTCCCAGAAAAAAGCCCCACAAACTGACTGTGTTGTGGGGGGTTGGGAGGAAAGACCCAGAGTTGTGGAAAACTGCCGGTCATGCCGGCAAGACTGGCTTAATTTGGCCGTGACCGACATAAGTTGGTTAAATGTCGGACCGCATGACCGATGTTGTTTGCACCACCCGCATTAAGAAAAACACAAAATACCACCGCAAAAACAGCAGGAGCTGCAATTTTAGAGGAGAATGTTCATATGTATAATATATAGAATTGAAAAGTGCACTTGCACCTTTACCTATCTTCACAGTGTTAAGGATTTGTGATGTCATATGCCTATACCTTTACATCGTCAACTGTCCATTTACAGATTTTTTCTGAAGGAGTTGTAAAATATATAAGCAGAAGAAAATATCATAAAATTTGGCTGGACATTTTATTCTAAAGTCAAAATAGGATTTTAAACAAATATTACAGATCGCAAAGGGCATGGGACCGTTTAGATTTGGCCAATCTACAATGCTTTAGGTCCATTAATGCGTAAGCAGACCAGTGTCTGGTATTCGGTTTGGAATTTTATATGGTGTTTCAGAATACAGCATTAACAAAGGTTTGTAAATGATTGGCTGGGCAATCCCCAGTTGTGTTAAAACAATAAAGAAAGCTACAGAAGATCAGAAAGCAAGTTGTACAAATCCCAATGTCCAGCATTTCCAGTTAGTGATTTTTTTTTTTTTCAATCATGTATGTTTGTGTGGGTTTTCAGTTTGGCAGAATTTGGTTCAGTTTGGTCCTGTTATTCGTTGACTACACATTACCAAATGTTCTATGATCCAAAAATCTTTCACATAGATTGAATGATAGAAAAATTAAAAACAAACTTATTCTCCTGAAAGCAACATTAAGTTGTTTATATAATGAATTTCAATAATTTAAAGGGGGGATAATCACTGAGATACTGAGTCTGCACACACCCATATATTATTTTTAAATTTATAATTTCAAGTAAAAAAACTGCATCAAATGTGGTATTTTTGTGGTGCATGTCTTTTCTTAATCTATGTTATAACAAACAAATGGTTACACCAGAAAATGTGAAAGGTTGACAATTTTGTGGTTTGTCTGTAACATCCTTATGTAATGATATGCATGTATGAGAGAGAGAGACGTCAGAACTGTGTTTTGGTATTTACCAGTAATCACTGTTTGTGGCTTTATATCAATATCGAAAACTAATGGTTGTCTCAAAATGCTAAATATCTCGAGGAATTTTAGAATTAGTTCATGATAGAAAATGACACATCTAGTCAGAACAAAGCAATCATTCTTCATGGTAAAATTAGCATCACATTGTATCTAGTCACCAGAGTTATTGATTATTTTTATGTGTGTCAAATTCCCCCCAATGTGTTTTAGAGATAGAGAGTTTGCAGGCAGTCATTGATCCAGATTTTTGTAAAGTGGTATGGTGACTGCTTTGGGATTGATAATATTGAAATGTTTTAATTCACTTTATGGTCATGAAACTAGAACAGGAAATGGCTGGAGTACATAGGTGTGACTTAATTCTGAGCACAATTAATTTAAATTCACATTTAACATACTTGTTTTGACAATTTTCAACACCCCTACCCTCTACCTTTTGTATAACTAAAACTGTCTGCCAAGTGTAAGGAAAAGCGATATATGTGAGCGGATCAAAGGATCTAATTTTAATTAGATTCATTTTGCATCAATCATAATGTTTGTGATACTATCATAAGACCCAGTTTTAACTTTATCACTTTCATCTTCAAAACTATTTTATTTACAGGTTTACCACTTCAGAAAGATATTTCTCATTTCTCGGTAAGAACTTCCTTGTACATGTGTTTTAGGTGTTAAATATTTTTATTTTATACCAGGGCTGACAATTATTATCCCTTCGCACAACTAGTTGTGAAGGGGATATAGCATTGTTAATATGTGTGTGTCTGAGAGAGAGGAAGAGAATTTCTACAAGATACTCTGAATGTGTGTGTGTCTGAGAGAGAGGAAGAGAATTTCTACAAGATACTCTGAAAATGCATAAAACATCTGGACTAATCTGTCCTGATCTTCCACAAAAAGCATTTGGCCTCATTACACATTTATGCTTAACAAGTGGATTTATATACAGTCAAGCCTCATTATCTTGAACTCAATGGTACCACCAAAAAAAAAACTTCGCGATATCAGAGGATTCGAGATATCGAGGGTAAAATACTTAAAGAATAAGTGGTTGGGACTTCCGAATCACTTTGACATCTCTATGGTATTCGAGATACTGAAGTTCAACTGTATATTTATTTCGTAGCATGAGGGGATGCTCCTCTTAACATTGCTCCTATTGATACTTTTACCACAGTTATTATTCCTATATGTGTGTAAAAGAATAAAATACATGTTCTCGCTTTCAGAGATTGCAGTAACTCGGTGAATGGGACAGAATGAAGGGAAGCACCGCACCCCTGGTGGTTCCCGTAAGATGAGTAAGGCCTCCGGGGCAGGGTCTGACTCTGATTCCATAGACACGTCTTCCGGAAGCCCCATCACACCTTCAGGATCCAAACAAAACAAAATGGCCTTCTTCAGGAAGCAGAGTGATGCCTGCAAGAAACGCATGGACCATCAACTCTATCTGGTGAGTCACTGATGTAAAGGCCGCTCAGTTTTATTGTGCAAGAGATCTGAACTGGGGATTTAGTCACTGATGTAAAGGCCGCTCAGTTTTATTGTGAGAGAGATCTGAACTGGGGATTTAGTCACTGATGTAAAGGCCGCTCAGTTTTATTGTGAGAGAGATCTAAACTGGGGATTTAGTCACTGATGTAAAGGCCGCTCAGTTTTATTGTGAGAGAGATCTGAACTGGGGATTTAGTCACTGATGTAAAGGCCGCTCAGTTTTATTGTGAGAGAGATCTGAACTGGGGATTTAGTCACTGATGTAAAGGCCGCTCAGTTTTATTGTGAGAGAGATCTGAACTGGGGATTTAGTCACTGATGGAAAAAGGCCGCTCAGTTTTATTGTGAGAGAGATCTGAACTGGGGATTTAGTCACTGATGGAAAAAGGCCGCTCAGTTTTATTGTGAGAGAGATCTGAACTGGGGATTTAGTCACTGATGGAAAGGCCGCTCAGTTTTATTGTGAAAGAGATCTGAACTGGGGATTTAGTCACTGATGGAAAGGTCGCTCAGTTTTATTGTGAGAGAGATCTGAACTGGGGATTTAATCACTGATGGAAAAAGGCCGCTCAGTTTTATTGTGAAAGAGATCTGAACGGGGGATTTAGTCACTGATGGAAAAAGGCCGCTCAGTTTTATTGTGAGAGAGATCTGAACTGGGGATTTAGTCACTGATGTAAAGGCCGCTCAGTTTTATTGTGAGAGAGAACGGGGGATTTAGTCACTGATGGAGAAAGGCCGCTCAGTTTTATTAGCTCACCTGAACCGAAGGAAAGGCCGCTCAGTTTTATTGTGAGAGAGATCTGAACTGGGGATTTAGTCATTGATGGAAAAAGGCCGCTCAGTTTTATTGTGAAAGAGATCTGAACTGGTGATTTAGTCACTGATGTAAAGGCCGCTCAGTTTTATTGTGAAAGAGATCTGAACTGGGGATTTAGTCACTGATGGAAAAAGGCCGCTCAGTTTTATTCTGAGAGAGATCTGAACGGGGGATTTAGTCACTGATGGAAAAAGGCCGCTCAGTTTTATTGTGAAAGAGATCTGAACTGGGGATTTAGTCACTGATGGAAAGGCCGCTCAGTTTTATTGTGAAAGAGATCTGAACTGGGGATTTAGTCACTGATGGAAAGGCCGCTCAGTTTTATTGTGAAAGAGATCTGAACTGGGGATTTAGTCACTGATGGAAAAAGGCCGCTCAGTTTTATTGTGAAAGAGATCTGAACTGGGGATTTAATTTAAACTGATAATGTATCAGAGCATTTTTTTTTCAGGCACAAGAAAGTCCAGAGCCAATAATTGATATAACCAAATGTGAATTAGAAGAGGTGTGTATTGTGTTAAGTGTGAATTAGAATAGGTGTGTATTGTGTTAAGTGTGAATTAGAAGAGGTGTGTATCGTGTTAAGTGTGAATTAGAAGAGGTGTGTATTGTGTTACGTGTGAATTAGAAGAGGTGTGTATCGTGTTAAGTGTGAATTAGAAGAGGTGTGTATCGTGTTAAGTGTGAATTAGAAGAGGTGTGTATTGTGTTAAATGTGGTAGTATTAGAAAGTTATATAAGTGTGTTTAAAATCGTGTTAAATGTGGTAGTATTAGAAAGTTATATAAGTGTGTTTAAAATCGTGTTAAATGTGGTAGTATTAGTAAGTTATATAAGTTAGTTTGAAATAAATGAAATTTTTTTTAAGTGTTTAAGGATGGAGTCTTAATCTATCCAACTTATGCGAAAACATTTAAGTCTTATAGTTTATTCAATATTCTGAAACCATTTAAGTCTTATAGTTTATTCAATATTCTGAAACCATTTAAGTCTTATAGTTTATTCAATATCCTGAAAACGTTTAAGTCTGATAGTTTATTTGATATTCTGAAACATCTGATGTAGTGTATGTATTTTAGTTGTTTACATACTGTATACAGGAAGGAAATATTTGCTCCTACCTTTCTTTTTGTCCTTCTCACCCTCATTGTCAGTGGGAAAATCAAAGACTGGACAAATATATTCAAGACAGAGTTATGTAATCTCTCTCTTAATTAACACACACTGTGTCTGGGCAAATTTTAAATGGGGTGAAAAAAGATGGAGTGAAAATAACCCGATATACAGTATTTAGTAGCTATAGCAACAGAATGAAAATTTGAAAATTTTGATATCGTCTGCAGATGTCTTCTGCTAATGATATCGTCTGCAGATGTCTTCTGCTAATGATATCGTCTGCTAATGATATCGTCTGCAGATGTTTTCTGCTAATGATATCGTCTGCAGATGTCTTCTGCTAATGATATCGTCTGCAGATGTCTTATGCTAAGACTTCATAGCAGATCAATTTATATGATATAGACTGTGTTGATAAATATCAATCAACCAATCATATTGCATATAACAACATGAACAACAAAATTTGTGTTATTTTCAGATACCACCAATAATTTTCTCTCTGTGTAAAATTTTGAGTAAAGAGGTAAGATAATTTTGCATAGTGAATACATGTATTGTCATTCATATATATTTTTATCTTTTAAATGCATGAATAAATTTATTTCATAAAAGAAACCATCAATTTAGAGACTACCAATGAAAACTGTTCAATGTTTAATCAGAGTATCAATCTGTAAGCGTAATATAATGATTTTATTCGACAGGTGGTGTTTCTGATTTACATAATAAGCTTAATGAAATGTAATGACTTTATTCGACAGGCGGTGTTTCTGATTGACAATTGTAAGGTTAATATAAATTACTTTATTTGACAGGCGGTGTTTCTGATTGACAGTTGTAAGGTTGATATAAATGACTTTATTCAACAGGCGGTGTCTCTGAGTGACAATTGTAAGGTTAATAAAATTACTTTATTTGACAGGCGGTGTTTCTGAGTGACAATTGTAAGGTTAATATAAATGACTTTATTCGACAGGCGGTGTTTCTGATTGTCAGTTGTAAGGTTAATGTAATGACTTTATTTGACAGGCGGTGTTTCTGATTGACAATTGTAAGGTTAATGTAATGACTTTATTCAACAGGCGGTGTTTCTGAGTGACAATTGTAAGGTTAATATAATGACTTTATTTGACAGGCGGTGTTTCTGAGTGACAACTGGCTGGGATCATTAGCAGGAGGGAAGTGTATAGACATGAGAAGTGTCAGGGTAAGTTACTCTTATCAGGAAATAGAGAAAAAAAAACCTTAAATGACTTGTAGATTTGTGTAGATGTATGTATATATCATGAATATGCATGACAGTACGAAAGTGCAGAAGGAGGAATGCTACACCAGAGAAATTTGATATGGATGAAAAGTGGAGGATATGTACAATAATATGTTAAAAATTGAAAACTTTCAAATTTAATTTATTTAGTCAAAAAATGTAGTTTCTGCAGAGAGTAATATGAAAAAAATTAAAACCCCTGCTAGATTCGAACCCAAGACCTATAGATCAGTTGTTAAAACCCCTGCTAGATTCGGACCCACGATCTATAGATCAGTAGTTAAAACCCCTGCTAGATTCGAACCCACGATCTATAGATCAGTAGTTAAAACCCCTGCTAGATTCGAACCCACGATCTATAGATCAGTAGTTAAAACCCCTGCTAGATTCGAACTCACGATCTATAGATCAGTAGTTAAAACCCCTGCTAGATTCGAACCCACGATCTATAGATCAGTAGTTAAAACCCCTGCTAGATTCGAACCCACGATCTATAGATCAGTAGTTAAAACCCCTGCTAGATTCAAACCCACGATCTATAGATCAGTAGTTAAAACCCCTGCTAGATTCGAACCCACGATCTATAGATCAGTAGTTAAAACCCCTGCTAGATTCGAACCCACGATCTATAGATCAGTAGTTAAAACCCCTGCTAGATTCGAACCCACGATCTATAGATCAGTAGTTAAAACCCTGCTAGATTCGAACCCACGATCTATAGATCAGTAGTTAAAACCCTGCTAGATTTGAACCCACGATCTATAGGTCAGTAGTTAAAACCCCTGCTAGATTCGAACCCACGATCTATAGATCGGTAGTTAAAACCCCTGCTAGATTCGAACCCACGATCTATAGATCAGTAGTTAAAACCCCTGCTAGATTTGAACCCACGATCTATAGATCAGTAGTTAAAACCCCTGCTAGATTCGAACCCACGATCTATAGATCGGTAGTTAAAACCCCTGCTAGATTCGGACCCACGATCTACAGATCAGTTGTTAAAACCCCTGCTAGATTCGGACCCACGATCTATAGATCAGTTGTTAAAACCCCTGCTAGATTCGGACCCACGATCTACAGATCAGTTGTTAAAACCCCTGCTAGATTCGGACCCACGATCTATAGATCAGTAGCTGCCAAGTCAACTTTAATAATGAGCTACTCAGCTAGGCAATTAAATCTAAACGGAGGAGACGAATATTGCTGATATTTATATTTTCATCCATGTTATAAAAGGAAGTCGGCCATTATGACGATGTAGTATACCTCCTTAAGACATGGAAAGGACTAATATATGATAAGGACTTTATTGACCACCCAAATCGACATTTGTCATTCTGATTACAGGATTAATAGTATTCTGTGCACTAATCTTTGTACAATTCAGTCGTTATTTTTTATGAGATTGAATCAATGTAGAACTATGCCAATGATATTACAAACATTTTCGGTATTTCTACATAGATAGCTGTTTGTATAAAAGGTATGCTCTGTGTTTTCTGAATTAATTAAAATGCTTATTACAAATATAATTTTTCAAAACATGCAAAATATTATATCTCCATCTCTCCAAAAAATATAAGAAGATTCCTTCTTTAACTAAATTTGAGTAAAATTTAAGAAAATGATGTCAGTTTGGACCCCAGATACTCCAAATGATGGTCAATATCAGAGACAAATTAGTGTAAAATTTAATTTTTATACCCCCTACAACAAAGTTGTGGGAGGTATACTGGAATCGGGTTGTCCGTCTGTCTGTAGAAGCAATGGTTTCCAGGCTCTAAAGCTTTATCCTTTCTACCTACAGTCACCATATCATACATATGGACTGCCCATGGGACGGAGATGTTCCCTATTGAATTTAGGGTCAAAAGGTCAAAGGTCAAGTGCACTGGACATCGAAGTAGTAAAATGGTTTCCAGGCTCCAATCTGATTAAAACCAGATCCTGAGATCCGCTCACTTGGATCGCTACACTAGGATCTGACGTAACCCCATATAGGGTCACGTCCGCATGACCTTTCGCTTGGAATATTCATGAGAACTATCAGCCAGTCAGATTGCGCCATACAGACAATGATAGCTATTTAGGCGGTTCCTGGCAATTCGTAAACAAATTGCTGTAATCTCTCTCCCATGAAGTTTATTCCACACTGTAAAGTTGTATATTCTCGCATAACGAATTTTAAACTTTCGCAATAATGCCTAATCTATTCCGTTCATTCAAACAACAAAACGTACGATATGAAATATACCCAATTTAAATTAATTGTGAATTCAGATTTATTTATGAATAGGGACGGGTACGAATTGAATAGTTTTCAAGATGGTTTACTTAAATAACGCGAGGAATATAACGCCAGTCGACGTAAACGGTACATTGTGACGTCGCATCTAGCTGCGATATGCTTTCTTTCAAACAAACAATCGCAGCCATTTTCCTTGAATTGTGAACTCCATCGGGATTTTTTAGCGTTTGAATGAAAGAAAACCCGCAGAGAATACAGACGTTGTTTAAATCGCATGTTTTGACAGGTGTGCAGTCGTCTGTCAAACACGCAGCCATTTTTTTAAATTTTTTTTTTTTTGCATCTCTAACGTAAATAATGACGCAAAGGTTCATGGGAGAAAAATTATCGTTGGTATAAATCGACAGGGTCAATTTGATTGGCTTAACGAAAGGTCATGCGGACGTGACCCTATATGGGGTTACGTCAGATCCTAGTGTAGCGATCCAAGTGAGCGGATCTCAGGATCTGGTTTTAATCAGATTGTCCAGGCTCCAAAGCGCTATCCTTTCCACTTATACAGTTATCATATAATACCCATGGGACAAAGATGTTCCCTATCAATTTTGGAGTCCAAAGGTCAAGTGCACTCCTAGAGAAGAAACTACCCAAGGTTTTGTCATGCCTTTCTTTTTTTCACTCAGGAAAGAAGTAATTTATACCTATTAACAACATTCTTTTGGAGATTGGGGTAAGCGGGGAGTTTGCTCACAGTACCTCTTGTTAGTTTTGTGTGTGTAGGGGGGGGGGGGGAAGCCGTATTATGCATAGTCCTTTGTATTTTTTTTAAGGGGCTTTCATTCGCAGCCCCAAATATTTAGGAGTTGTTTAAAGTTTCCTTATATTTGCAGGTTTTAGACTTGCACAGTAACGAAATTAAAGTTCTGCCCACGGACATCGGAGACATGACCTGCTTACAGGTAAGTGTCTGTAAATTTTAAGAACCAATGTTACAAGATGAAACCTCATTTCGGTTATTTCTGGTTGGATTAAAGTTTTCGATCTTTTTAGTTGTGAGTCAGTGGGTTATTCAGCTACTTCTGGTGATGTAATCTGTATATTGGTATTGTAAAGAGAATATCTCGTACACTTTTGTATTCTGAATTCTAAAATTTCTGTAAGTTTTTATTTGAAAACATTTTTCCTGCAGGTTCTCAACTTGGAATGGAACAAAATTTCAGTTTTGCCAAGGAGTATTGAAAATCTTAAACACTTGCAGACGTTAAATTTGAAAGGTATTCCTTGAAGTAATTTTCAATTTAGAAGAAAAACATCTTTATCATTATAACTGTGATTCCTCACAGTTGTGCTGAAAGATTCAGCACAGATTACATTCAGTTGAACTCAACTTTTTGCAGGAAACAGACTAAAAGTTGTGTCTCCATTCTTGTGTGGCTTAAAAAGCCTACGGACCTTGGACATTTCAGAAAATAAGATCACCAAACTACCTTCACAGTTGTGCAATGTTAGAACATTGGAAACTTTAGTTATAGATGCCAGCACAATGAAATACCCCTCTCCAGGTAAGGATGTCTTATCAAAATATCGGAATACAATGTAACAGGCCCCACATTATAACCCTATACAGGTCTTCACCCAACCCCTATACTACTGCCTTAATAAAGAAACAGACCTCTCATCCGATCCATGTACCAGTCTTATTGAAGTTTGTATGTATATACCAAAAAATGTGACAGGCTCCATGTGTTGTAGTCTGATATGTCTGATAAGCTTAAATGACAGGTTTCTCACTGTTACATAGACTGTGCTTTATGTCCCCCTGTATTACTAGGGAAGGTTTATTTCTATAGTTTGTCACAGTTACAAAGGTTCATTTCTATAGTTTGTCACAGTTACAAAGGTTTATTTCTATAGTTTGTCACAGTTACAAAGGTTCATTTCTATAGTTAGTCACAGTTACAAAGGTTCATTTCTATAGTTTGTCACAGTTACAAAGGTTCATTTCTATAGTTAGTCACAGTTACAAAGGTTCATTTCTATAGTTAGTCACAGTTACAAAGGTTCATTTCTATAGTTTGTCACAGTTACAAAGGTTCATTTCTATAGTTAGTCACGGTTACAAAGGTTCATTTCTATAGTTTGTCACAGTTACAAAGGTTCATTTCTATAGTTTGTCACAGTTACAAAGGTTCATTTCTATAGTTAGTCACGGTTACAAAGGTTCATTTCTATAGTTTGTCACAGTTACAAAGGTTCATTTCTATAGTTAGTCACGGTTACAAAGGTTCATTTCTATAGTTAGTCACAGTTACAAAGGTTCATTTCTATAGTTTGTCACAGTTACAAAGGTTCATTTCTATAGTTTGTCACAGTTACAAATGTTCATTTCTATAGTTTGTCACAGTTACAAAGGTTCATTTCTATAGTTTGTCACCGTTACAAAGGTTCATTTCTATAGTTAGTCACAGTTACAAAGGTTCATTTCTATACTTAGTCACAGATCTTTACAAAGGTTCATTTCTATAGTTAGTCACAGTTACAAAGGTTCATTTCTATAGTTTGTCACAGTTACAAAGGTTCATTTCTATAGTTTGTCACAGTTACAAATGTTCATTTCTATAGTTTGTCACAGTTACAAAGGTTCATTTCTATAGTTTGTCACAGTTACAAAGGTTCATTTCTATAGTTTGTCACAGTTACAAAGGTTCATTTCTATAGTTTGTCACAGTTACAAAGGTTCATTTCTATAGTTTGTCACAGTTACAAAGGTTCATTTCTATAGTTAGTCACGGTTACAAAGGTTCATTTCTATAGTTTGTCACAGTTACAAAGGTTCATTTCTATAGTTAGTCACGGTTACAAAGGTTCATTTCTATAGTTAGTCACAGTTACAAAGGTTCATTTCTATAGTTTGTCACAGTTACAAAGGTTCATTTCTATAGTTAGTCACAGTTACAAAGGTTCATTTCTATACTTAGTCACAGATCTTTACAAAGGTTCATTTCTATAGTTAGTCACAGTTACAAAGGTTCATTTCTATAGTTTGTCACAGTTACAAAGGTTCATTTCTATAGTTTGTCACAGTTACAAATGTTCATTTCTATAGTTTGTCACAGTTACAAAGGTTCATTTCTATAGTTTGTCACCATTACAAAGGTTCATTTCTATAGTTAGTCACAGTTACAAAGGTTCATTTCTATAGTTTGTCACAGTTACAAAGGTTCATTTCTATAGTTAGTCACGGTTACAAAGGTTCATTTCTATAGTTAGTCACAGTTACAAAGGTTCATTTCTATACTTAGTCACAGTTACAAAGGTTCATTTCTATACTTAGTCACAGATCTTTACAAAGGTTCATTTCTATAGTTAGTCACAGTTACAAAGGTTCATTTCTATAGTTTGTCACAGTTACAAAGGTTCATTTCTATAGTTAGTCACGGTTACAAAGGTTCATTTCTATAGTTAGTCACAGTTACAAAGGTTCATTTCTATAGTGTGATGCACCTGTTCGTTTTGTTGTTGTAGATATATGCAAGCAGGGTACAGAAGAAGTTATGAAATTCCTATGCACTGGTAGGTAGTGGAATGTACTGTTAATACTGTGTCATTTTAACTTATCATCTAAAGGACAGAAAGTTCTGGCAGAATGTTATACGTCATTGTACACAGACTTATAGAGTGTCTGTTAGCTTACAAGATACAGTAGTATGTCGTGATGTTTCTTAAAAGAGTGTCTGTTAGCTTACAAGATACAGTAGTATGTCGTGATGTTTCTTAACAGAGTGTCTGTTAGCTTACAAGATACAGTAGTATGTCGTGATGTTTCTTAACAGAGTGTCTGTTAGCTTACAAGATACAGTAGTATGTCGTGATGTTTCTTAACAGAGTGTCTGTTAGCTTACAAGATACAGTAGTATGTCATGATGTTTCTTAACAGAGAGTCAGATGGAGTATGAACCCCCTTCCAAGTTCCTGTTAGATATTCTGGACCCTCCCAATTTGATGCTAACCCCCAAACGATCTTCTTTTTCTAAGGCTGTGGAGGAGGAGGAGAGTGCACTAAAGGTATTGTTCTTGATAGATACACACATTATATGTAGGAGTCCAATGTTACACACATTATGTAGGAGTCCAATGTTACACACATATGTAGGAGTCCAATGTTACACACATTATGTAGGAGTCCAATGTTACACCCATTATATGTAGGAGTCCAATGTTACACACATTATGTAGGAGTCCAATGTTACACACATTATGTAGGAGTCCAATGTTACACACATTATGTAAGAGTCCAATGTTATACACATATGTAGGAGTCCAATGATACACACATTATATGTAGGAGTCCAATGTTACACATTATATGTAGGAGTCCAATGTTACACACATATGTAGGAGTCCAATGTTACACACATTATGTAGGAGTCCAATGTTACACCCATTATATGTAGGAGTCCAATGTTACACACATTATGTAGGAGTCCAATGTTACACACATTATGTAGGAGTCCAATGTTACACACATTATGTAAGAGTCCAATGTTATACACATATGTAGGAGTCCAATGATACACACATTATATGTAGGAGTCCAATGTTACACATTATATGTAGGAGTCCAATGTTACACACATTATGTCGGAGTCCAATGTTACACACATATGTAGGAGTCCAATGTTACACATATTATGTAGGAGTCCA
Organism: Ostrea edulis; assembly: GCF_947568905.1. Classification (NCBI taxonomy): domain Eukaryota; kingdom Metazoa; phylum Mollusca; class Bivalvia; order Ostreida; family Ostreidae; genus Ostrea; species Ostrea edulis. The sequence goes on from NC_079165.1 coordinate 107,604,288, forward strand.
ATGTTATACACATTATGTAGGAGTCCAATGATACACACATTATATGTAGGAGTCCAATGTTACACACATATGTAGGAGTCCAATGTTACACACATATGTAGGAGTCCAATGTTGCACACATATGTAGGAGTCCAATGTTACACATATTATGTAGGAGTCCAATGTTATACACATTATGTAGGAGTCCAATGTTACACACATATGTAGGAGTCCAATGTTGCACACATATGTAGGAGTCCAATGTTACACATATTATGTAGGAGTCCAATGATACACACATTATATGTAGGAGTCCAATGTTACACCCATTATATGTAGGAGTCCAATGTTACACACATTATATGTAGGAGTCCAGTGTTACACACATATGTAGGAGTCCAATGTTACACACTACACACATTATGTAGGAGTCCAATGTTACACACATTATATGTAGGAGTCCAATGTTACACACATATGTAGGAGTCCAATGTTACACATATTATGTAGGAGTCCAATGTTACACACATTATGTAGGAGTCCAATGTTACACCCATTATATGTAGGAGTCCAATGTTACACACATTATGTAGGAGTCCAATGTTACACACTACACACATTATGTAGGAGTCCAATGTTACACCCATTATATGTAGGAGTCCAATGTTACACACATTATGTAGGAGTCCAATGTTACACACATTATATGTAGGAGTCCAATGTTACACACATATGTAGGAGTCCAGTGTTATACACACATTATATGTAGGAGTCCAGTGTTACACACATATGTAGGAGTCCAATGTTACACACTACACACATTATGTAGGAGTCCAATGTTACATATTTTATATGTAGGAGTCCATTGTTACACACATTATATTTAGGAGTCCAATGTTACACCCATTATATGTAGGAGTCCAATGTTACACACATTATGTAGGAGTCCAATGTTATACACACATTATATGTAAGAGTCCAATGATACACGATACTGTAAATCTCGTGATAATCACCTCCGAGTTTGATACATATTGTGGGATGGTCTCATGATATATATCATGATATCAATCACTCAGTTTGGTATGGTACATATCATGATATGATCTTTAATGATTTATTTAGGAATGTAATGATACATTAATCTCACAATGCTCTATACATGTCACGATATTGTCCTCTCAGACAGACACATATCATGGTGTAGTCTTTGATGTATGTATATGTGGAAGAACAATGATACACTTATCTCATGATACTGTATATATCGTAATATTCATGTCTCAGTTAGACACATATCACGGTGTAGTCTTTGATACATGTATGTAGGATGTTAACCTCTGAGTGTATGATGATAATGGAGCTTGGTAGCAATGTTGTAGAATTCTGATTAAATAATCATTCTTCAATGCGTTTCATAATTCTTAAATTTCAGTTTCAAAAAGTGTTACATACATGTATTACCAAGACATATTTCGGTTCAAAGTACATGAATTTATCTATGGTTTTTTTAAAAGGGGTAAGTTATAATTAGTTTGTGTAAGTTTATTATTATTTCCTTTTTATTTTCAGAAAAATATTGATAGCTATAATTCTATAATGGTAAGTGATACACAAATCATTAGATAGCAATCATATATATATACATGTATTCATTCTATGAATGACTAGGAGCACATTAAGGATGTATGCTACACCAGAGAAATTCGGTATGGATGAAAAGTGGATATATACATGTACAACAATATTTTGAAATTGTAAACTTTCAAATTTACTTTATTTAGTCAAAAAATGCAGTTTTAGTAGAAAGCAATCTTTAAAAATTTTGAAACCCCTGCTGAACTTGAACCCGCGATCAACAATTCAGCAGTCAACACGCTAACCTACTGTCAGCTACTCAGCTAGGTAGTTATAACTTAATGGGATAGACAAATATTGCAGATATTTCAAATATTTTCATTCATGTTATAAAAGAAGAAACACAAAAGGGTGTGTGTCCAGTTTTGAAGAAAATTCAGTTTTGCTGCGGCAAGTTAATGGAGCAGCCTTCCTCTGTATATCCTACACTCCAGATCAATAAGTTAATGGAACAGCCATCCTCTGCATATCCGACACTCCAGATCAATAAGTTAATTAATGGAACAGCCTTCCTCAGCATATCCGACACTCCAAATCAATAAGTTAATGGAGCAGCCTTCCTCTGTATATCCTACACTCCAGATCAATAAGTTAATGGAGCAGCCTTCCTCTGCATATCCGACACTCCAAATCAATAAGTTAATGGAGCAGTCTTCCTCAGCATATCCGACACTCCAAATCAATCCAGTGTTTTAAAAATCATTAGACAACACACTTTTATAGATTACATGTAGTTTACATGTAATTTTTTGTACTTTCATTGTGATGGAGATGCTAAGAAGTGGTGGGATATATTTTATCAACATTATCATTGACAATTAGATAGTTTTGTTTTTTGCCCCAGAGATCAAAGATTTGGGGACATATTGTTTTTGTCCTGTCTGTCATTCCGTAATTCTGTCTGAAACTTTAGCCTTGCTAATAACCTTTGAACAGTAAGTGCTAGAGCTTTGATATTTCACATGAGTATTCCTTGTGACAAGACCTTTATTATACCCCCCGCAACAAGTTGTGGGGGGGTATACTGGAATCGGGTTGTCCGTCTGTCCGTCCGTCCGTCCGTCTGTAGACGCAATGGTTTCCGGACTCTAAAGCATTATCCTTTCCACCTACCGTCACCATATCATACATATGGACTACCCATGGGATGAAGATGTTCCCTATCAATTTTGGGGTCAAAAGGTCAAAGGTCAAGCGCACTGGACATCGAAGTAGCAATATGGTTTCCGGGCTCTAAAGCGTTATCCTTTCCACCTACAGTCACCATATCATACATATGGACTACCCATGGGATGAAGATGTTCCCTATCGATTTTGGGGTCAAAAGATCAAAGGTCAAGTGCACTGGACATCGAAGTAGCAATATGGTTTCCGGGCTCTAAAGCATTATCCTTTCCACCTGCAGTCACCATATCATACATATGGACTACCCATGGGATGAAGATGTTCCCTATCGATTTTGGGGTCAAAAGGTCAAAGGTCATGCGCACTGGACATCGAAGTAGCAATATGGTTCGGTTTGTCATGCCATTTGTTTTTTACACTCAGAAAAGAGGTAGTTTATACCTATTACCAACACCCTTTGGGAGATTGGGGTAAGCGGGGGGTATTCTTAGTGAGCATTGCTCACAGTACCTCTTGTTTGGGTACTAAACCTTTTGACATTGGTCATAACTTCTAAATGGTAAATATTAGAGCTTTCATCTTGCACATAAACATTTCTTGTGACGAGATCTTTCTACTGGTACCAAGATATTTGTCCTTGTGACCTTGGCTATCTTTGGAATTGGACATTATCTGGGGCATTTGTGTTTCACAAACACATCTTGTTAAAAAATGCATATTAATGCATATTATGTAATTTCATTTAGTATTTCTCCATGTTTGTAAAGCATCGAGAGTGGTATTTTAACATATACAGCGCTATATAAATTATTTATTATTATTATTATTATGCATGTTATTATAATCCTTTATAAATTTTGTAGGACAGAAAGAAACAGGAGAGGATTGAGTTGGAGAGACTGTTGGAGTTAGAGATGTTGGAACAAGCCCAACTGGCTAGCCAGGCCATGGAGGAAAAGCAAAGGTTTATAGAAGAAATGGCACAGGTGAGTCAAAGTGGCTTTAGGCTGGTAACTTTGGAAATACTGACATATAGTATAGTGTGTCTTTCACATCTTGGATTTATGTTTTAGGATCAGGATAAGATGGACAAAGAGCTTGAGACAATCTTCCATGGAAGAGGACAGGAGCGGAAGAAACTTGTAGAATACATCCAACAGGGTAAAGTTATTGTTCGTATTCATTGAGTACTTCATTTAGGGTTTGGATAAAGTTAGTTCTTTTATTTCATTTAGGATTTGGATAAAGTTACTTCTTTTATTTCACTGAGGGTTTGATAAAGTTAGTTCTTGTATTTCATTGAGGGTTTGGATAAAGTTAGTTCTTTTATTTCATTTAGGGTTTTGGTAAAGTTACTTTTCTTATTTCACTGAGGGTTTGATAAAATTAGTTCTTGTATTTCATTGAGGGTTTGATCAAGTTAGTTATTGTTTTTGATTGAGGGTTTGGATAAAGTTAGTACTTGTATTTCATTTAGGGTTTGGATAAAGTTAATTATTGTATTTCACTGAGGGATTGATAAAGTTAGTTTTTGTATTTCGTTGACAATCTCTACCCAGAGTTATCATTCCTTACACTCACTTACACCTCTGTTAACGTCTCAAGGGTTTTACAAGATTTTCGTAAAATGGCACGTATGCTCAAATAAAGTATGGTTTTGACTTCAGTTACAAAAATATACATAAATAAATAAATATTGAGCAGATGTCAAGTCTTTTTGTGACACAAGAAGCATTGATTTGGGTTGAAACGTGGATATATTGGGTAGTTCTATTGCACCAGGCCTATACATAGGTACATGAAGAATATATAGTAATGGAAAAAATCTACAAATAGTTGCTTGCCCTACATTTTCCCGATATTTTATAAAATAGTTCTTAGTTTCATTAGCCGTAAAATATGTGGATTTACATGTGGAATAACATTGTTTATTTTGAGACATTAACAGAGGTGTAAGTGAGAGCAAGGAACGACAACTCTGGGTAGAGATTGTTTCGTTGAGGGTTTAGATAAAGTTAGTTCATTTATTGTGTCGCCTGCGTTACACGCAGTGGCGACATATAGGGATCACTGTCGTCGTCACAAAAAATTTCTGTCACAGTTTTCTCAAGAACCACATGGGGCAACTCCCTGATATTTGGCACAGAGCATCAGTGTGGCCAACTGTTTTGTGTAAGACATTTTCGAATCTGTCGCTTATCAACTTCCTGTTTGCCGGGACTTAGAATTTTTTACAGGAAAAAAAAATTTTGCTGAAGATTTTATTTTATGATTAACTGAAGGACAGTATTTTTATGTACAAAAGGACAGTATTTGTAATTCCCATACTGAAGGACAGTATATGTGATTTCAGAACAGCACTAATTATGATTTTTCTTGAGAAACAGTAAATTGGATATATAAAAAGACAACAAGACTAAGCAGTAAACCCAACAGATAATTACTTATGGTTATTACCATTGTCTTGAAGAGGACAGTAACAGGTTGATACATATTTTCAAACATATGTTTTCATTCAGTCTACATTTAATAAATGTCTTAATTTCAAACAGATTCTCCCACAAATTCCATTGCATAATAATGTCTCATCTTTCAATTTCAATTAAGTTATCG